>NC_060886.1:16038107-16303107 GCF_014805685.1 Silurus meridionalis
TCATGCTCTCTTCCTCTTTTTCTCCCTACATCATTGATGGCTTCTTTCCCCTCCTCCTCATTATTGCACAAGTGTTTCCTTTCTGTCCAGTGCCGGCCATGAATGGGAGGCTAACCCATGTCACATGGCTCATGGCCAGGGTCAGATGCTCCCTGACAGTCGAGCTGTTCCGCTTCGTCAGGACTTTGGCGGCGCTTAGCTATGTCAGCTGCCTGGCCAGGGCTTGGGCACCCGTGGGCATCAGAAAGAGTGCTGGCACAAGACAAGTGTTCAGACCCACTGCCAAACAGGGCGCAGTGCTCCATTGGCTGCCAGGCCGTTAGCCTCACACTCACCGTCTCCCTCTCAGCCCTCTGGTGTGAGGCTGTGCCATCTGGCTTGTGTGGAATCACTAAACTTTATGTAACATTATGTGGCTGAAAAGATCAATGTGAAGATTTATCAGTGTATCACTAATACATTGGTTTTCACATTCAAATTTAGAATAGAACACACATTAGTTACAAAATCCTAGTAACATATGTAAAAAAGTATAGTTTATAACCCACTATTATTAATTTCAGGGCCAGTCCCAGTCATTTACTCACTACTAGGTAATTGCTTGAATTATCCCTACAACTCTGCTTACAAGAGTCAAGGCACACACATTCATTTTCTGTCCTCCCACAATGTATGTAGTCATGTCTGAGACACTTCTGCCTTGTCACATGTACTGAACATAATAAAAAAATTGTTTAAAATTATACACTGCGTTCAGACCCACAACATAACAAAATAGGCTATTGCAAAACATCACTAATTAAAGACCTAATTAACTTTAACCTTTGACCTAAATACTAAATCTGTGGAGGATTAGCAATTTGTGGTCATACGATCTTCCAGTGCCTCTAGTCTCTGAGTAGTAACAGTAGTAACAGTGGAAATTTCCATTCAGGAGGTAGGGACGTGAAATCAACAGCAGGCAGTAACAGGACCATTGTCTTCTTTTAATGTTGTTATTGTTATGTCATTGTTATGAATGATGAGCTGTCATATTATCCATGTTAGTCTGTTTCCCTCCTTTCATGCCATTGGCAGGATGCAATATGGGAAAGCTTACACCTTGATTCACAACACTGAGAGAGTAGAAAGGAAGGGAGGGAAAGAGGAAGCATGAAGTATCCGCCATTGTGTGTCTGTGTGGGTGCGTGCATGTGTGTGCGTGCGCGCGTGTGTGTGTGTTTGTATGTGTCCAAAATGAGAAAGCATTATGAGTGTGTCTGCAAGAAGCCAATCTTTTACCTTGGTCACTGGATTGTAGTGGGAGAAGGGAATGTAGAAATAATATAAAGTGGTAAAAGAAAGTTAATAAAAACTGGGAGTCACTATGACAATCCAAACACCATGTTTGTTACACAATAAATAGAAATGCACAAGTTTGTGGACCTTCATATACAAAATGTAATGAATATTCCCCCTTAATTAATTAACCCCCTTTGCTGTTAAAATCTTCCCTTTTTTGGGAAGGCCTTTCTCTATATTTTTCTTTATAAAAAATATATTTCTTTATTTTTTTTTTACGTGTAGCTGATTGGATTGTAGGCTAAGCACTGATGTTTGAGGAGGTCTTTAGGTGTTCAGTACAGTACTTTTGAGTCTTTCCAGTTATATCCTAGGGGCTTATTTTGTGCACAGGGGCATTGTCATACAGATGCAGGTTTGGGCATCTTAGTTTCAATGAAGAGAAATTGTAATACAAAACTGTAAGACATGTCTATGAGAGGTAGAGCTGCAGTTTGTACTATCTGTTACACCATACATTAGAGGTGTTCATCAGGGTCCCATGGACAGCAAAAAAAAACCTGTCACAGGTGTGACTTACTATTTTTACTGTCATATGTGGGGATTACGTGCATCTGTGACATTAATTGCCCTGGGGAATTTTTAGACACAGTACAGTGTTCATGGGACACTAACTGTCTGTAATCATTTGTCTTCAGTGTTTTAAACTGATCAGGTTGCTATGCTTTAAATTACCTATGTATTTATATTTATGGGGAAATACTGTAAGATTGGTTAGTAGAAAGTATTAGGGGTGTATACAAATTAAAAATATTTGTGGCAGAGAGTGTGGGACTAATACTAATAATTCCTACAGAAGTAGACAGGATTGGGATCAAATAACAGTCCTGCACACCAACCTATGTAATACACCCTCAGAGATATTCTACAGCCTGCTGTTGTCAAGAGACAAACCCATGCCTCTTGTGTTGTACACTCAGTGGGAGGTAGCCAGTGATGCCTACAGGATAATACCATCAATTCTACAGCAGGACAAGACTTGCAGTTTGTTTATGGGGTGTATCACCTATTGAGGCCCCACAGGTAGACTAAGAACTGAGTAATTTTTTGAGAATGTGCTCCTACCCACGCAAGGGGCTGCCGAAGGTACCAAAGTGCCTCACCAATGCCTATCTCTCTGCCCAAAGCCATGAAGTGTGACTCATGACAGAGTTTGGTAACTGGATTTAACAGGTATGATCATGTTGGTCTGTCTGTGCTAGTACAACCAGCTTCCGGTTGTTGATCTTACATAATTAGTATTGTGTTTCTCATGAATCATTTATACTTTTACTAAGGTGTGCACTCACCATGTAAAGGTTTATGTAAGAGTGTCAATTGAAGTATTTAACCATTTTAATAGTTAAATGGCTCTTTTTTTAATGGTTTGGTTTAAATTAACCTTAACCTTATACTATAAGAAAGTGAAATCTTCAATGGGACTGCTGTCTTGATTATAGACAAGAAATTGTTTATTATTGCTAAATTTTGCTTATATCTATGATTGGCTCATTTTGTGGAACAGTTTGAGGGAGGTATTTTTCACACCAAATGTCTCTCCAGCCAGACTGGTTCTCGCTTACAATGATGGAGCCCAATCATCATGGCACCCAGTGGAGCAGATGGATTTGACTCTGGGCAATAGAAATATAGAAACTCTCATTGTCAGTTTGTAATCTGCCCCTGGCACTTGGTGTTTTTATCAGTTCTGTGCTTCAATATGAGTCACTCAGGTACTGAAGTCGAATCCAACACTAAAGCAAGTGCTCATTAGGGAGGGATTTCATTCTGAGCATTCTTGTGTGCCATGGAAAATTGAAAAATAAAATGGAACTGCGTGATGTAGACACTTCACTCCATCTTTTCTTGGCCACGCATTTTGTGTCATATAAACATGTTTAAAAAGAAATTTTTAGACTATAAATTCCACATGCCAAATTTTGCATCGCATTTTACTGCAAATTTACTTAGCTGCGCAGAAAAGGTCAGGGTTGCCTGTGATTAATATATTATCAGTGAATGTTTCATTTTGTGAGATATCTGGTATTAGCTTGTGAGGTATGGATTTGCCTTTGTACATTTTGGTACTAGCTTTCGGCGGTTTTGATTGGATGTGTATGTCTGTGTGTAATAGGAACACTAACACTACTTGCCAGAGGCAAACTATTTCCTGTGCACATGATATCGGTGATGTAAATGAGCTGGAGATCTGCCCAGCACTCTCCACCTTCACCTTTGGCCTAAAATGTGTAATGCTGTGTCTAAGGAGGGGCTAAGGATAAAAGCCAGGCCTCTGCTCTGAGCCTTATTATCAATCCCTGCTGTCGGCTTCACAGAGACCCTGGCAGAGTGTGAATTAGCATTCCACCCCTGTCCCAATGTGCCCTGGAGGACACCCGCTGATGTCATCTTAAAACACTTGCCTCACAAGTTATCAAAGGAGCGATTTAGTCTTATTACATGGCATTCAGAAGTTTACATTACTGAAATGCCTTTACTGGACAGCCTCTTCCTTTGAAAATTCTTATTTTCAGTAGAAGGCATGGCTAAACTTGTGGTTAGAAACATTTTGGAAGGGTTTTACATTACAACTACAACCTTTTTATTTAATAAAGAAAATAACAGCAATTATGTCATTCAAATATTTGTGAATGAGTATCAATAGCTGAAAATATATTAGATATTATAATATTAAATACATTTTATAAATAAAAAAACAATTTATTTATTTATTTATTTAATAAGGATACTGAATTTAATTAGTAATAATAATAATCCCATAGCCTTACAGCCATGTGCACCTCATGGGTGAGGCAGCAGTAAGAGGAAACACCTCAGCCATGGATCAGACGTGACTGTGTCCTCCTTTCTTTCCTGCTTTTCATTGAACCGATTCCAGTATTCACTGGCTGGGCTGATCGAGGGCCCTGTACTGAGCACCCCCATGACCACCTGCACTGCTTCTACATTCCTTCTGTCCAAACAGTACAGTGAAGGGAAGGGCCATCATTGGAAACACCTGGGCTTGTTCATTAGCGCATACCCTGCTGTCCTGGCCTTGTGCTGGCTACCACTAGGCATAGGCCATTTCAAAGCACAAAAGAATGAATGACATACGGCACACACTTGCAAATGGGGAGCTTCCACTTAGTACCATACTGTTTTCTAAATTAACAGTGTTCGTTTAGGATCTAATGGGAAGCATAAGCGCCAAGGTGTTTACTGATATTTAGTTATGTTTTTTCTGTTTATTGTTTTTGTTGATTAGTTGCCTTGAAAGGCACAGTATTGCTTAGTAACGTTATAAACAAATACAATTTCACAAGATGGATGTAAATTGTGGAAAATATGTTATATTCAGATATAATTGCACTGAAAGTTGGAAATTTAAATGTAGACAATGCTGCTGAGAAGAACAGATCTGTGCTTCTAGGAAGCCTCAATACTGTGAATGTCTCTTTTAGACTACTCAAGAATCCATGTATTTGTAGAGAACTTCATCCATGTTTGACTGTAAGCCTTTATATAATTTAGAAAATACCACAGACTCCCAGTGAGGTGGAAATGGAGGGCAAATTATTGTTTTGTGTCAATAATGCTATTTTTTTGTCACTGATTTTTCATTCAGTTGGTGTGTGAGAGAGAGACAGAGACAGTGCCTCAGTGTGTGTTCTGGGAAAAGGACCTTCCAGATTAATAATGGTGATAAGGATAGAGCACACTGTTGTCATATGCAGGATTCTATTTTTGTCCTTAGCAAAATTTTGACAGTCTGTCAGGAGTGTGCTGCCCTACAAATTTCATCACTGAAACCATGTGTGTTCAAATAGAATTCTCTTTCCTGTATAGAATCCTCCAAGAAATAATGAGAAATACTCCAGTGTATGTTTCATTACTTTTTTATTGTGTTCTCACATTTATTTTAAACAATTAATAAGAGTTGGTTACTTACCTATTCATATAATGGACTGATGAGCATTGTTGGCCAGCCTGAAACCCAGCAGACAATGTAGCTGTAGATTGTACCACACAGAAATCTACATTGTATGCCAGGTTCGGGACAGCACAAAAGAAGTCATCATTCGCCCTCGCAAAGTGATGGGCTTCTGCATGTGCAAAAGATTCACATTCATTATTTCTCAGCCGTCAGCAACTGAAAGCATTCACACAAACCCAGCCACTATGACAGCCTAATCACACAAAGAATGTGACATCTTGCCTTGTCCTTTGTCATCAAATCACTCAAACTGCATCTTCAACAGTCAGACAAGAAACAATGGCTTGATCCATTCATCGGACAATACCACCATGTCAAAACAGAAGTCTGAAATAATTTCTAGTTGCTTCAACAACATTGTTGCATGCAGAGTGTGTGTCAAATTATTTAGAGAAACAATAAACCAGAAACACAATAAACTAATGGAGATGTATGAAGAGGTCAAATTCTGAAACACTTTTGGACAGTTAAATGAAATAACGTGAGCCAGGAAAGCCTTCCAATACAGAGAGAGCGCTATTCTTTGAATGACAGCACAAAGTCCACATGCTACACAATTGGAATGGAATGTGCCAACAGGAAGCGCAAAATGCCATCAGAGACCCAGTAGCCAGATGTAGCTGCTGATTGCAACACAGGATCTACACTGACTACTGAGCAGCTCATGAGCAAACCAGTATAGCACAGAAAACAGACTTCGTTGGAAAACGAAATCATCTTCAGGGCCTGTTCATCCTCGCTCACTGAGAGAAAAGAGAGAAGGTTTGGTGGTTAGAATTTGTGAACAGAGCCATTCTTTCTTAATGCAAACATGCACAGAGGGACAACAGTAGGTGGAGGATAATTTTATGATGGCCATTTTAAGCACACTGTTAAGGCTTACAAATAGCTCTTATTCATCCCCATTAGCCTGCAGACAAGTATGCATACAAAGAGAAGCTGTGATTCTTTTAAGCATGAAGCACTTCTCTTAACCAGGTAGACAGAGCATTTTGTTTCAGTAATACTTTTATTCAGATATGATAACATAAGTGAGTGAGTACGTGAAAGTTGGTGAAGGCTATGATTCCAAACAATGGACCAAGTTTTTGAACCCTACGACTCCTAGGACTCAGCAGTGGGTGAAGTCTTACTCACTAATTACCCCTTGCACATCTAACATACATTTCCTAGTACATTCAGTAAATCCATTCATTCATTTATTCATCCTAAACAACCACTTTATTCTCTTTAGGTTGTGATGGGTCCAGAACCCATTCAAGGAACACTGGTAGGAATACATCCTGGAAGGGACACCTTTGAGAAAAAAGGTATGCCTGACTTGGTGTACCAAAATCTAGTTTTGTTCAAACAGTTTAAGACAAGCTGAATCATGTAGACAGCTCCACATCCTCATTAATGGCTCCAGCTCAGCATACCTGAGACCTTGTGACCATTTGATCAAACATTCTTGGCCAGCTGATAGTCATTTGACTCAAATTTTTCTCTGTTATGGAAACTGTTCCCACCCATGTGCCCCTGTCTAAATTCTAGAACAATGTCCCTGCTAACTGTCAGGCTCCAGAAAACCGAAACTAGGGAATTCTGAGCATCGAAGTTTAGAGGCGCTCAGTAACATACTTATACCACATGGCAAAAACAGATTCAAAAGTAAGAGATACCATATAAGTTGCACAAATATAGCTATAGGGCTGGGTTTTTAATAATTAGGTTCCCAATGTGCTAGGGCAAACTTGTTTTGAGTGCACAGGAAATGGGAACTTCAGAGTTGTCACTTTAGAAATGCTGATGTAAAAATTGCATTGTTGACTGAGTGAAATCTGTGTTAAGACACTGTCCACCACAACAAATACAGTTACAATACACATTATTAAAAGGAGAAATGATCGAGCCATACTCCTATAAAAAAACACTTTAAGCAATCAGCTGAAATATGTGCCAAACATCAACAAATTGGATCTTTTCCGTGTGTGTGTGTGGTGGGGGAATGGGGGAAAACATAGCCTGATGTTTTCTAGGGAGGTATTTGCTTCTGGCTGCTACACTGTTGTATGCCCCAGGAGTGAGCCACAGTCTCAGTAATGATCTGTAGCCATCAGGCACATTATGGAACATTCCATTCATAACCTTCCAGGTCTAGTGATCACCTCAGGAGAGGTGCAGACAATACAAGGAGAAAGAAAATGCTAAAGGGCTTCAGGGGGCTATCCTATATAAGTCGATTTCTAAATTGCTTTCCTAGATTGTACAGTAAGTGCATAGTGAATTAAACCCAACAAATCAATAGTCTTCAAATTACTTCAAAAACCTGTAGTATAGTTTAATGTTCAGCGATTATATCTAACCTTAAATTACTAGATTAAGTTTGTAATTTTATGACATTTTACCCCCCGCACACACACACAAACACACACACACACACACACACACACACACACACACACACACACACACACACACACAAGGTTGAACAATAATTGAGTGAACGACATTTGCAGTCTGTACTAGATTCCAGCATGTAATTTCCACAGAAGGTCTAGAAATTGGTAAAGAAAGAATACAAAAATAATATAATATATAAAATGTTTCACTGTTCTTACCTAAGAGGTAGAAGATGGCATAATCAGATATGAAACTTGAATGTGAACCCTCCGAACCTGTAAGAAAGAAAAAATATATAGATGTATAGTATACTGAAAAACCCAATTTCTAAATACGATATCAATACTACCGGCACTTATTTATTTGGTGATTTCCTTTTAGTGCTTTGTAGACAGTATTGAGAAATAAGAAAATGACTATCATGATTTTGAAACATGTCAGCTTTCATGTTCAGTAGATGATGCTCAAACTAATCCACCAATACTCCACCAGTACTTTATTGCGAATGGGTATGTATGTATTACCAAAAGCCTTTTCCTCCCAGCATCTCCTCCCCCACTATAGGATCCACTGAGAAGCAAACAATAAGCTAGATTATTCAAAAAGGAGTCATTGTGGAAGACTTTGATAGTGCTGAATTTTAACAATGTTAAAGCCATAAGGATTTGTAGATAAATACATATAATATATATAATATATACATAAACACATTTGCATTTTTACTACCAAAACCCCAACTGTTCTGGTCCTCATAAATGCATACTGTGAACTATTTGGAAAGATCAAATTATGCAATACTATTAATAGTATTGACTGTCTGTAATGACTTCTTTGCTGGCAGTGGATCTATTGATGGTGGAGTAGATATCTGGCAAATCTACAGCTTGCTTTCTGGGTGCTGCTCCTCACTATTTTTACTATCATAGCTTTAGGGCTAAAAATGGGAGGGCATGGTTTAGACTGGGGAGGGGGTAATATCCTTGCTGGTATGGCTATTCCTAGAGCCCCAGCATGTTACAGTTGATGTGGGTTTCCTCTAAGATGCTTGAAAGATGACTGGGCCTGACCACATCCACTTCTGAGCAACAGCCGAGCCCCTGACCAGAGTTTTGTCCACATGGTCTGCCACCCAACAGGAACTGAATCATTGCCCTTACCCACCAGAGTAGGTGGGGCACCAAGTGGAGTGGAAAGGAGTAAGTATGAGTAAAGGGGTTTGTGTGAACCTGTTCCTGTTTGGGTGCAAAGCTAGGGTTACATGATGCAACTTTTATGCAACTTTTGTTATTTGCAATACAACTGCACTTAAATTACAATTCTACCTTATGCAATTCACATTAGGCAATTTCCAATCAGTGATCTCAATAAAGCCAGATATAACCAGGTAGACAAGTAAATAAACACATTTGTGGAGAAAGTATGGCTTAACATCTAATTTGCCTGACAAAATGGCAACTGGTGTCACAGAACAAAATCACATAAATGTTATGTATATTTTTATAGATGTGCACCATTAACAAGACTTGAGAGAGAGGCTGATACTCGGCTTATGGTTCTTTTTACTTGAAATGACATGGTAAGATAGCATATACTTCATGAATTAATGCACTAACACAACCTACTGCCTGTCAAACCCTGTGTTCATTAATGTTCATTGCAGCTAGAAAGAGGTGAAAACTGTCCAAAAATGATATTTCCTTCACACTCTAATCAGCAGTCCTGCTGACATAATCACAACTAGCCCAGACACATTTTTCCTTATGAAACCATACCAGAAACCTCTACACTTCTATATCTTTGTCAGCCACTGTTCACATTCTGATTAAAATCTTTTTTTTTTCTAAAGACCCCATGTTTTCTGCCAGTTTCCTGCCCCCATGTAGTAAGCAGCATGAAAATGTCAGTTACCGTTGTGACTTCCTCTGAAGATACACTCTTGTTGCCTTAAACATGCCTATATTCTGAGAGCTACCGCACAAAAGCGGGTAGAGATTTGAGGAACTTCATGGGTCAAAACACAGATGTATTACCTTCATGATGAGGTGGTCCCCCTTACATTCCAGAGGCTAATGGCTTGTTTTTAAAGTCTAATTTAATTTGAGGAAGAGTCTTCAGCTGCAAAATGCCTGATGAAAGGTCAAGTCTGGGATCCTTGGTCTGGACCTCATCAGAGGCTTGTAAGAGATTCATTTCACTTCACTTATATTTACTTGCCCTACACAGAGTGTGGGCATGCTGCTGATTCTCGATAATTTCATTAGCTGATTGCTCAAAATTTGGGGAAGTGAGGGTAATTGATTCTGACTAACTTAAAAAAAGTTTCCAACCCCCAAGTAAGGTCTCCTTTAACCTTCAGAAGGCATGGAATACAAGAAATTCTTGCCATTGAAAAGAGCAGGCTGAAAGGAGGACAGTGACATGAATTTGCCTTATGGCTCTTTAATGCAGAATTTACTACGGCAAAATGTCTCTGGGTAGGCAAAGTTCAAGGTAAAAAGAAAGCTTTAACCACTATATGGAGCACACTTGGTGTCAGCCATAGAGGCATACACACATGCATACTGTAAATACACATGCTCTGCCATTCAGGCTGAGACATTCACAGTCACGGTCGACTTCATTACCACAGTACTGTTGAGGCAATGCCTCATTTCAGTATGCTGGAAGGACACTTACACACATACACTGGACGGAAGTGCAAAGGATTTATGTTCTTCAGTGTGAATAACTCTCCGAGCTGCCCTAGGTCCAGCCGTGCTCTTGAACCATGCTCAAGTGTATAGCATTACATCTAAATGAAGGACGATAAATTCCGTTCCATTAGAGCCGCACAACACTCCTTAAAATAGCCATAATACTCACTCTGTTTAGGAGCACACTGACCCTCTTGCTGATGTCTGAACCACTTCCACCTTCATGTGCACATCACAGAGGCAGTAATGGCTCCAACAGGAGCATCAATAATCAGCATTTTTAGAGCAGTGCACACTGCTGAGTTTTTAACAAAACATGCATTCTGTATGAACAACCATCCCTTGAGATGCAAAATCGAATAGAGAATACTGTCAGCTTTTATATACTGGATATGAAGCAAATTGTATTCATGGTCCTCGTTATACAAACTTGTGAAACATTTAGAGGGCATCTGGACAATTCATCTTGAATAAAATGAATGGTTTAGTATTTGCCCACAACTCATTTGAAATGTGTAAAATGTCCAGAAATGTGTGAATCAGAGACATAACCAGGCATTGAATTTGTACCAAGATTTGCAGTTCCTAATTATTTTGGGAAGGTGTTTGTGTTTTTCTTTAGTCTTTGATAAATGAAGTGCATTTTAATGTGATTGATGACAGGAATGTTCTAATCATTGCCCCTTTTGTTTCAATAAGTTAATTTTTGTTGGGAAGAACATTGAAGCACTTGAAATGAGCAGCTGAAATGTTTCTGAAGTCTCTATATAATTCAGATAAAAACATTTTTTTAATAATGCTATGCAATTAATATTTTTTCCTCCGTTCAATTCTTAAAGTATTTGTATACCTTAGCTTTCTATAAGACCTGAACAGAAGTTGTATGTTCCTTATTGCAAACTGTATTGTCAAATGTACCACAGGTTTTCTTTAAACAAACTGCTTTCCTGCTTATGTATATCTCACTGTTTCATGCTGGATTTGAACAAACTGTGTGGTTCAACAGTTTTTATTTATATTTAAAACAATTCTTCAGTTATTCACTTGTACTCTGCTGGGTCACCTGCCCAGGTAAGCTTACCAATGTATACGTCCTTCCTATCAAGATAAAAAGCAGTTGCTTTTTTCTTTACTACACAGTTACAAAGTATATATAAAAAGTAATTTTTTGTTTATAAGTTTCACTCAACATTAAATGTGATTAAGCTTAAGAAAAACATTGGGCCATACCCAATATGCAAATTTATGCTGAGGAATAAAAATTTAAATTGGAATGACTGGACATGGTTGTTCCCAGTTCCAAAGATTCTCCTGTTCCATGGTGTGTTTCCATTTGTGGAGTCACTTTCTGAACAGCCTAGATTTACAGTTCTGTACACTGTGTGCCCAGAACGGGAAACACTGCCCAAATATGGGCATGGTGACACACAAAAAAAGGTGTGTGCGAGTGCATGCCCTCCCATTACCTGAGTACACACGTCATGCACACACCCTCACATTCACACAATCACATCTACTATAATATCTCAACTGTCATTAACGACAGCAGTGATGTAAGGAGATAGAGTCGGCAGGGAATGCAAGTCTGTTATAGAATGCTGGTCTTAACTCCACAATTCAAGCTTGTGACGTCTGTTGTGTAAACAGACCAATGTAAGCTCAATGAAAGAAGCATAATCTGATCTTGCATCTTTTCTGGAATTGCACAAGTTATACAAGCTTTCCCTGTGGAACATGTACGGTAGCGACTGCACAATAACGTACCTAGTGACGTACTTAGTGCAATTATACACACCCCTTGGTACACGTGTTACCTTACACTCTCCTCCCAGGTGTTACATGCCAGCTTATGCCCAGCACCTTTCCATCAGCCACTCCTGCCTCCGTGAGGGTATGTGTAAAATGACATAGCTAGTGTAAAAGTTGTACACTATTCTCTTCCTTACAAAAAATAGTGATGATTCACTACAAAGTTCATGAAACTACAACTTTGGCAAGTCTAATTAAAAAAATGGAGTCCCAAATCAGAGTGCCCAAATCAGCATATACATTTTTAATGCCGCTTATAAAGTGTCACACTGTGTAAGTAATACTTGAAGTAAATTTGAGTTTGTTGATTATACCAAATGAAACCAACATTTGGTTAGTAACTGAATAAGAGTTCTGTTTAAATTTAATTGTAACACTAATTTGCTATGAAATTGTTATTAGAGAGAAGTGAAGCCATGTTCTGGGTCTGTTGTAATACTTAGAGTGACAAAAATGTGCCATTTTGTGACTTTTACACACTACTTGCCTTATATTCCATATGGCAATCCACAGAGAGCACATCCTGAACAGGCCTCATATATGATAAGAGTGTGAATAGATCTTGGCACAGATAAAGGGAGTGGTTTGGGAGTGGTTAGTATTATATGAAGCTAAAGCACAAAGGGTGTGTGATGGTATGTGAGGCTGATGGCAGGAGGGGGCCATGGAGCTGCACCTTCTCGTGAGAGCGTGCTGCATGCACAGAGGTCAATGTTTGACCGGCGCATTCCACATTCTAGAGGGACAAAGTATCAGCCCAACAGAAACCCGCACACACCCTCCCCACACCCACACTCTTAGTCTTCCACTTCCGCTTGGAGCCTCCAATGGTGGCCGCTAGCCTTGAGGTCTAATTTTAGGGTGGCTATTGTGTGAGCTAGTTTCCGGAAGGAAAATAATTAGGTTAGTGTGTAAGGCAGCAGTTTAGTGCTCTTTGCACCTTTATAGTGTTCTGTCACTACAGTTTTTAAAAACAGGTATACATTACTATTACTATTCTAATCAAATAGATCTCCTTAATTAGAAATGTATAGTTTTGCTATAACTTAACCAAATTAAATGTTCTGATATCCCTGGAATTTGTTCTTTGGAGGCAATGATATAATTTCCTGAGACAAAAAATTGCTGCCAGTTAATTCTGACTTTAAAAAGGTCGACTTTATGAGTTTACTCTGGATTCTGATGAACAACAGCTGGGCAAGAGGCCAAATCCAGTGTGCCTGTCTACGTAAATGCTATGTGCATTCAGTGACCACACACACACACACACACACACACACACACACACACACACACACACACACACATATACACCAAAAGCTTTTGGTCCAGCATCACCCTAACAGCTGGTCAGTAAGATAAAAGAAGGAACTGTAAGACTAAAGACCGGTAACTCCACCCACTGACTGACCTCTCATGGGCTAAACAGAAAGCCTGTCATTTGATTAGCGAGGAGCAACTGACCAATCAGCGCTGGACTTTCTTTAGCCCATTCATTCATAAAAAACAGCACTGTGCTCTATAGGACAGTGTGTGCATAGTTCCTCATTCAGAATTCACTAGAAGCAGCCACAACTTACTCAGAAGGGGGACATACAAAGGGAGAGAATCTCATGATTGCCACCAAGGGGAATTCCCCTCTAATTTTTTTTTTTATAGATTAGCCTGTATAAAGAGTAGCTCAAATTATTCCATACAAAAGCAAAGACAGCATAAACCGTCATACCACAAAAAACTAAATGCAGACCTGTCTTCCATGGCAGCACAAGAATCAGTTTCAGTTACCATAAAAGCTATCCTCCCAGTAACGCCTCATGTGACATGTTGATTAAAAAAACGAACCCTTATAACCACATAAATCATATATATTCACAAAAACACTAACAAACCAAAAAACACACGCACATGTATACAATAATATAAAGCAGAATTTCTCTAATAATTGTTTGTAATTTGAACATTTCTCAGACTAGTTATCTCAAATCTGCAAACAATTTCTCAATTTTAACATGCACCATATGATATCCATTAGTAGCCAGAGCTTTCTGTCCCCCCCATCTTGTTCACTTACCAAGTCTGGTGAACGGAGTATTTCCTGATGCATGAATGCTGCTTGCATGTGCCGGGTCTCAGTCTTCTCCTTGTTCAGCCTTTTCAAGAGCCACAATCACAGAGAAACAGAAAGAAACACACAGAAGAAAAGAGATCAGATTCACAGCATGTCAGCGAGCCAGAATTACTGCTGGAAAATAAAACAGAGCTTCGTTCAGCTCAAACATATTACCGGTGTTCTCCATATGATTTACAGCTTGAAACTCTTTCTCTCTTCCTTTCTGTCTTTCTTTTTAAGTCTGTCCTTTTTTCTTTCCAGTCACATTCTTCAGCGGCTAATCAGTAACAGTCTTAAAGTGACAGTAACATTGGTGATAAAAGCTGTATACGTCAGACCATAGGTGGCTTTCCAGATTCAGCTGCGACCCTTCCGCCACTCAAGCCTGAGCTGACTATCACTGTTATCACTGTCATCGGATTTAAAATCCTCGCCCTCACTCTCTCACTCTGAGTTACTCCCTCTCTTCCTCTAGAGCCTCCCCTCCTTCTCTCTCTCTCTCTCTTGCTCGCTCGCTCGCTCTCTCTCTCTCTCTTTCTCTCTCTCTCTCTCTCTCTCTCTCTCTCTCTCTCTCGTCAAGCGGTTATACACTGCAGACTGACTCCCAGAGGTCCTATAGCTGGCTTTGAGGGGCTGAGCATTTCTCTGGCAACCTATCACTGTTCAGCACAGTGTCCTGTTTCAGCGCTCAGAATTGAGAGGTTAGACAGAGGACACCCATTCAGAAAAAATGAGTATAGTGGGAGGAGGGGAGAAAAGCAAGCAAAGCCGGCTAAGAACGCCTAGGCTATGCCGCGGATCCTAAACAGCAGGAAACTCCCCTGCTTGCATGTCTGTAAAATGGTCAGTGTCTCTAAATAAAGCAAATGTCTGGCACTCTTTAGTTGCTTCCAGCATATTCAATGAACCTAATGAGGCTTTATGAACTACAGCCCAGCTTTCTCAAAGGGAGCCCCCAGAGCCTCACATGCTGTCTACGACAATGTGCAGCTGAAGAAATAACCTCTTGCAGTGTGTTAGTACTCCACAGACATCACAGTCTTTCCATAAAATGTAACATCTGTTGTGTTACCCTCGGAAAAATAGAAACAAGCAGTTTTCACATTATTCAGTGAGTGATACTAACATGAACCCTCTTAAGTTAGCCACTGGGTAAGAGTATTAATAATAACTCGTTGTTAATAATAATTCATGAAAGAATGTACAGAAATTGTAGAAATTTGTGAAAAGGCGACAGATTCTTTTCCCATTCATTTTCCCAGTCATTTTCTAATCCTTCTGATAATAGGTCCAACATATACACTCTATACCAACAGGATCGTTATGGTTTATGGAAATTCAACAAAGGTGAGGCCACAGAGCAAGTTTGCTTTATGGACAGGTAATGTTGTTTTCAGTAGTGGTATAACCGCTATTACATCTATAACATCGTATCCCCTTTAATACTTATGCCCATTCTGATCGCTTCATCTCCAGCATCAAACACTGCAACCAGAAATATCAAAAGTACCAATTTTTACATGGGCTCTGGAAAACCATACATTGTACCAGGGCTCAATGCAATTTTTTTCATAAACTCAACTTTTACCTGGACTAAATTAGCAACGAGAAAGAGAGTAAGGGAAAAATGACCAATCAACCTGCATGTCGCTCCCTCGACAGTTGTGTGGAGACAGCGGCACTGAAACTCCTTTTAAACTCCCATATTTGTGTTGTTAGTCACCAGGAGAATGACTGAGTCACCCCTACGCACTGCCGGTTGGGCCAGGCCCAGATCACACAACCTCTGATTTACCCTCTCAATTCCTGTTCAAAATAATCCAGTTCTGTCCCAACATAAAGTACACAAATACCAGACCACTAACCAACACTGGTGTCATATCACACACACAAACAATTCCTCACACACTCTAATTTACTTCACCAACCTCATCCACCATTGATCTTTCAGGACCGTTAGCTAAATAAGATCGTGGATAACCTATCCACACATATCCACACATTTAAGAAATAAGATTTTGAGCTCTACTTTTGCTATTCAAGCTGTATTTTATCTCAGATTTTAATTTATGTGGATTTGTGCAATTAAATGTTTCCATTTTATTAACCAATTTAACCAATATTTTTGGTGTTAAAAAGCAAGTTTCTTTAGTCAAATATATATTCAAAAATATTTTTAAACAACTGTTGTTAGAACATAAATATAAATAAAAAAAACAATTATAAACTCTTTATAATCAATGTCGATATAAACACATGAATCTAGCTAATGCTAAAATATCTTGTGTTATTTTAGTGAAAAAGACGAGCTTTCATCCTATCAGTATAGATCTCTCTCTTCACTGCCCATTTCTCCCTGGCATTATGTGCATGGCAGACGGTGTGTGTGTGAGTGTGTGTACTGTGTGCATGTGTGTGTTTGTTATGTCCCGCTGAGGCAGTCTGGATGGTCCAACCGAGCTCACCGCAGCATAGACAGCTTGTATTGAAATAGAGAAGAGGAGGTGGCGATGAATCACACATCGTAACGTGTCAGTGCGTCATTTTCTGCTTTTCAAATTGGTGTGCTTGTTCTTGCTCATTTTCTTGTCAGTGGGCTGAAGTTTAGTGACTCAGGAGCTTTGAAATGTAAGTACAGAGCGAGCTGGAGCACTTATTGTTGTTAAAATCATGTGCTTCCTACTTGTTTCATTTAAAGGTTGAATTACTTCCAGAGGAAGAAACACATTGCTCCCACTTTCAAAATTATCTAAACTACCTTAGATATTAGATAATGACTTCTACTAACATACACATGTTACACTGTTGCTTGTGAGATCAGTGACTTAATGGACTATTACAAACGTACTCTTTCAGAAGGGAGTTCACAATATGTAAGTTAATAATTGTGGAATTACAGGACTTTTCTATTTAAACCTACAAACATCTATGAAATACTTAAAATAATGTGGGTTTTTTAAACAATTTTATATATAAATATTTAACATTATTAAAATATTTGTTATTTTATTATTTATTTTGTTATACCTGAACTGTCATATACTTTTGTTTAGAGACAATAATTTTTGTTTACATGCTTTTGTGTATTAACTTCTTTAAATTAGCTATAATAAAAATGTGTTTTCTAAAAATTATTTAATTTAGGGGTTAAAATGAGCTTAGCTATATTCTCATTTTATTATATGTTTAAAAACTGTTAGGATTGATTATCAGATTGCTAATCATAAGTAAAAACCTATGTACTTTAGATATATCATTTTTTGCAAATGTAAAACCTACTCATTATTATGCCTTATATTATTAGTTAAAACTATGTGTTTTAGTTTTTTTTAAGGGCTGATTTTCTAGAAGACAAGAAAAACCCTCATCTAAATTAGAAACAGGGTAAAACAGGTCAATTTAAATGCTGTTTAGATTTAATGACATCCTGATTAAAGCTTTAATCTGGACAGGGTAACATTTATACTACACTGAAAGACAGGAACGCTGCTATCTTTAAACAAATAATGAAGATAAGAAGCTCTCACTGGAATACAGATGCATTCCTGGCATTCTTCACTTGTAGAAGGTGCAAGCCTTGGCTGCCAATAGCTCCATAAAGGTAAAGATTAAAGAGAGCCTGAGACCCTACTGCCTTACCTCTCAACTTCACCAAGATAACTTCTGTTTATTAGGAAGCATTAGAAGCATTTTGCACTTTTGTATATTTTCTATAAATAAATGAATATAACATAATATAGTATAATACAATACAATACAATATAATATAATATAATATAATTACTAGAAAAGTAAACATAAATTTGTACATTTTAATGCTTTACATTTTCGTAGTAATTAGGACTAAAACGGTTCCTCAAATAACTCGAGTAATTTTAATACAAAAAAAGCATTGAGGCAAATTATATTGTGTAAATTATATATATACATTGATTTGTTTAGTCCATTTAACTAGACACAGAGCACCGTGTTTCCGCACAGACCATTATTAGTGATGCAAAAAAAACGCTAAACTTTGGACCACTCTGGGGTCTCAGTTTTAAACATGGCATATGCACAAAACAGGGGTGAAGACTTTCCACGCAAAGGTTGTGCGTGCTGTTTGTGTCGCCAATTCCCCTTCAGGCCTTCTGTTTTCATGTTGTGTGTACGCAGGGCTCAGAGTTTAATCTGAGGTGCGCACTTTCCCCCATCAAGTTTTATTTTTGTAAATCACAACCTTTGCGTGAAAAGTGGCGTACAACAAGTTATCAGCTTAGTTTTGTGCAAACACCACATTTATAAATGAGACCCCTGGACAGGAAAACACAGAAGAACAGAGAGAAAAAAGAGAGGGGTGAGGAAAAGATAGACCAAAGAACACAACAGAAAGTTTCCAAAATTTAAGATAATTTAAAACTAAAACACATAAAGAAAAGATCTTACAGTACATTTACCTTTTTTGAAGTAATTTGAAATTGATTTTTATATTTTTATCTATGGTTTTTATATTTTTTTCTATGATTTTTATATATTTCTTTATATATTTGTATTTGAATTTTCATGTAATATGGCAATTAAATGCACCAATGGGTTTAGTTTTCACAGATTGCAATTTCAGCAATAAAAATGGTTTCTAAAAATGAAACAAATTACTTGTTGATTTTAAGAGACTTGTCTTATTTTCTCTTGTATGTTTAGTATTGCTCTTTATTAAGTAAAAAAATACTTCGGTAGAATACTCAATTACTAAAATAACCAATAGCTGCAGCCTCAGTAAAAGTGCATTATTATGCTTACTCATCAAAAGTCTCCCTTAAATTCAATAAGTACGTATTTAGACATAAGCTCAAACACTCAATTTTGTTTCAACACACACATTTTATGAGTGATAATCATTGATCAGCACCCCAGCAGTCACATTCCTTGATGGTACAGAGACATCCTAACCCGAGTGCTTTACATAGTGTAGCAGCCAGTAATAAAAGCAGGTCACCACATCAAAAGCAGGGGAAAAGTGCCTGGCATAGTGGCCATGCATTCAGAAAGAGTACACATCCACACATGACTTGGCCTGGCCAGACTGAGCAATGTAGGAATGTAGGCAGTCAGCTGGTAAAAGACGTCAGGATGATGAGGTACCCCCTTCCTCACTCCTAATCGAGCTGGCCTGCTGTGCTCACCTCTGGCACTCTGTCTATATTAGGTGGCTGCAGAGCTGGTGTTCATAGAGTAAAAGCAACAAGACTACAACGTCATGGTCATGCTGGCAAGGCATGACTTCACAAGCCTTATCAGCCACATATATGCCATTCTTGTATTACATTTCACCTCGCACACATGCACACAGCCACAGGCCTGTCTTTTAAAGGCACAAAACCTGCCACAGGGATGCCTGGTAGCTATGCCAACCATGTGTTTATAAAGCTGATAATAAGAAATTTGTCCAGCAAATAGAGGAAAGTGTAACCCAGCTAGGAGAATGTGAAACATTCCCACTGAGGAAATGGGCAGACAATTAAAACTGTATTATCATTACTGATTTATAGCTGTGATGATTATTATATGCATTAGGACTCACATGGATACTGTTACTCTTATTTCCAGTAGTGCTGGCTATTAATACTGGATACATACAGTCTTTTTTTTCATTCATATGTGAAATCTGAACTTTTATGAAGTAACCAAATTTTTAAAAAGTATTGTCCAGTTACATATTACAAATACAACAGATATTAAATGATTCATCTCTCAGGACTCTCTATTATTAAATAACCACCATTCTGAATAATAACAAGCAATTAGCATGTATGTTGTTAGGCAGGGAGTTATGGTCCTTATTTACTGTCCCTTGTCACCGGTGATGGCTGGGTTTCAGGTAGGAGTTGAATAGTGGGTGGAAAAGAGTGTGAGAGCATTTAATGGAGCCTGCCCGTCTGCTCCTCCACCCCTTGGCTGGCCCTTTAAAAGGTGTCAGATGAAAAGCAGCTGAGATTGTTGCTCGTTCTCATTCTATCTCGCCCCCTCTCTTTAAGCTGCGCTCACTTGCTAGCATCCTGCTTTCACTCGCCCCCTCAACACCCACGTTTTTTTCCCTCCTTCACTGCTTCCCACACACTCCCCACACCTCACACGCACTCACTCATTCTCACCCACATACACACACAAACACACCCAGGCTGCCGTCCTCCAGCCTGCCGCCTCTGGCTGTCCTGGTTAAATCAGGATGCAGGACCCCCGCCTTGATTCTTTCTGACCCCGGCACTCTCTACACATTTACATCCTGGAAGTGGGTTGTCCCCACTATAGCATCAGGTAGCGTGGTGCCAGAGAGACACAGCCAAGTCAGCTTCCCTGTCCTCCACCTCAGCTGAGTTGGCGATTGGAAAGAGGGAGCAAGAACGGCAGCAGTTCACACCCTCATCCTGGAAGTTCCGACCGTGATCTTTATAAACATTCCATTCTCCCCAAGCATGCTGAGCAGGGTTTCCTGCACTCAGAGCCCAGCCCCCAGCTGGTGTGCTCCCACCCTACCCAGCCTAGACAAGGGGACTCTTTCAGGCACTTCCTGAAGAACCACCTTCAATTATCTTAGCTGCTGGGCCGGGGAGAAAGTGCTGATGTTATACAATGCCGATAAAGCTCCCTTCGATTCATTCCCCACCAAGCCAAAGTGGCGTAATCACCAAGGGAAAGCGATTACACTGTTTGGCTTGGCTAGCAAGCCCAAGGCCATTCTGAACAACATAAAAGGTGACAGAGGAAGGGAGAGACAAAGCAAGAGAGAAAAGCAGGAGAGCAGACTAGAAAAAGAAAAGCAAGGTGAAACAAAAGAGTGTAATAACTTGAATCAGACAATAAAACATGAGGGAGAGAGAGAGAGAGAGAGAGAGAGAGAGAGAGAGAGAGAGAGAGAGAGAGAGAGAGAGAGAGAGAGAGAGAGAGAGAGAGAGAAGGAGAGAGAGATCAGTGGGCAAGAATGAAAACAAGTAACAGAGAACGAGTAAATAAAGAACTGAGTACTTCTTTCTAGCTCCTTACAGAGCTTAAGGTAACAGAAGTTCAGTTTTCTCCAGAAATAATACATCAGAGACATATGTCCCACACTAAGTTTTGTCCTTGTGTCACTGAGGCGCCTAGCCCATATCCTTAGTAGTCTTCCTGTCCTAGTGCATTGTCTGTTTTTGCCCTCA
This sequence comes from Silurus meridionalis, assembly GCF_014805685.1. NCBI lineage: Eukaryota > Metazoa > Chordata > Actinopteri > Siluriformes > Siluridae > Silurus > Silurus meridionalis. The sequence goes on from NC_060886.1 coordinate 16,059,591, forward strand.
CATGTGATTGAGCATGAAAGCCAGACCTCTGTGATCTGGTCACTGTCTCTATCAATGTTGCATCTGACAAGACAAAATGGCTTCTTCACACTGATATTTACAATGAATTTTTGCTTAACAGACATTATCTATAGATCCATATTATGCATTGTTGTTTTCCTTGTACTTTCAAAGTGAATTCTTCCTAAAAGCACAATTTACTGTGATCGACAATTAGTGATATATTCAATAAAGACCAAAAACTCAAAGCAAAATAAAGATGTGAACACACAATCATATTAAGGCAACAAAAGTCTTCTGCTGAAAGACAAATGTGTTGCCAAGTAACTGAAATAAAGAAATATGTGATGTCTGACTCATGGCAATTCCCCTAACATGTCTAATGCTGCTCTCTTGAATCAACACAAACAGTCACTAGTCATAGGATGAGCGCAGTGGATATGGCGACATCAAAGAGAACAAAGATAAGCAGGGAGAAGTGGAGAGTATAATACAGAAGAAAGAAATACATGTGGAGCAGAGAGGAGTGGAAAAGAAGCAAGAAGGAGCCAGCAAAAGGTGTGAAAGGAGGAGAAGATGACAAGGAAGGGATGATATATTAGGAGAGAAGAGTAAAGGTGGACAAAAGGAATGGGATTATAGAAAAAAGGAGGAGATGAAAGCAGAAAACCGAAGATGAGAGGGCCGAAGAGGAAATCCGAATATAGGTGTAAAGAGACAACTGTACATAAAGAGGAGAGGAGAAAGAAGGAAACTAAATGGGTGGAAAGCAGAGGAGGTGGAAGCAGAGGCTCAGAGATGATGGGTGGCAGGGAGCTGCCCTGTGTAGGACTGAAGGAGGATGAGTCACAGGCTTTCTGCCCACTTATCCACCCACACACACCCAAATGTGGGTGTGAAAACACCGGGCTCAGAGCCTGTGGGCCTTAAACTCAAGACGCGTCTGTCTCTCTTCCACTGCCAGTACATGTACAGTTTCTACCCACAAGCTGAGCCTGAGCCTACATTTATGATGTCCTTGAAGAAGAAAATAAAAAACAAGCAAAATGGACACATGGGATAATGTGTGGGATAACACTCTTTTTAAGCTTTTGTTTTTGATGTGCATGTGTGTGTGTGTGTGTGAGAGTACATGCATAAGTGCATGCATATCAACCTTTGAAAAACAATATGGATTCATCTTAAATTTCTTGAACTTATCTTAGTCCCTGATCTATTTTATAATAGAAATCATTAGGGCTGCTGGACAGTTCATGTGAGACAGTCTGTTGCTATATTTCTTTTCTCTCTCTCTCTCACACACACACACACAAACAAACAAACAAAAAACCTAATAAATCTGTGACCCACTATACATCAAAAGAAAACACAACAGTTTTTCTACTAACACACTAAACACATCCCTGCCTAACAGTTTCAATTAATCTACTTTTCTACATTTAGCATATTGGCATTAATTGTATTAATCTTACCGTTGTCTGGTGATCCACATTCACCATGGCATGACAGCACCTAGAAGAGGCATGAAAGTATCTACAATTACTGATATATTACAAATTCATTATGTCTCTAGAAACCTAATGCAGTGTTAGGTGGTAATTTATTATTGAGCAATTTGCAGAAACTCTAAGTGACTAAATTCTCTAAGTGACATGACTGAGGGATAATTTTGTAGAAATGGATTGGCTTGATAATATTCAAAATGAGACAGATTGCTCATTAAAATATTTCACATTTGTGCGTGTGGGCGATAACTAACAGCTATTCTTCAGGAGCTCACATGGTCTCTAAAGATGAGCGATTTAATCAGAAAAAAAAGAAAAAATCTCAAATCACTGCCATAATTGCATTACATTTATTTTCAGCTGAATTACAAGTATATCATAATTATACCTGTTATAAAAAAAGCAGATAGAGTGTACCTGAATTCAAATTCATGTACAGAATAAGGCTGTAAAATACCCTTTATTGTGATTTCAGGCTCAGTACCTTTCTGAACATAATTTAACATGAAAATGTAGCAATTTTAGGCCTGGTCCCATAATAAGAAGGATTTTTGGTGTGCAAGTGGGAGTGTGGTACTAAAGTAAGATATTCTATATTATAAATTACTGGTATTCTTATTATTACATGAGTTGAGGCACTGGATCCATTAGCAGCTCTCTCAGGGGAAATGTGACATGTCTGACAGCGCTCATAGACTTTGTAATTGCAAGCCAATCAGATGTGATATTAGCAATTGTTTCAAAACTGACTTGCTTTTTGTGTAAGATTAACTGCTAGGTAGGCGTTATCATGAACAATTTCCAGAAATGGTTCACTTTCAACAAAAAAAAGGGATTCTTTTATAAAGGCAATTATAGAACAGTGATAATTTAAGCAATTTACATGGCTCTGTGCCAATCAGAAAATATTTCCTTTTGTGTGCTACTTAAATTATGTGGCAACCTTCAAATATTCTGCATTTTTTCGCTATTGCAAGCAATCAATACACTTAAAAAGTGAAGTTGATTTCATTTTGCAAGGTTTGTTTACTCTAATCATATTTTGCAACATTATGGTGAAGACAGTAATTAAACATGGCATCCTAATTTAAACTTAAAAATAATTAAAAACATGTTAAAGAGGTAAACAACAGGTGGAACACAGTGGGAGCTTAATAACTCATATATGCATGTAGCATTTAACATTCTCACAAATAAAAGACATATGTTTCACTGTAGGGATGATAATTTATTATATTTGTATGAAATGAACAATGATATGTTTTTACTTTGCTCAAAATGTGCATTTAGATTTCCCAACATGGTAAAATCCTAAACTGTTGTACATGATAGTACAAGTAGTACATTTTAAAATGTGTAACATTATTATGAATGTGATTAAAAAAATGTTTATAGGCAAATAACAATATTAGTCTAATATACAATATTCGAAAAATATCTAATAAAAAAAACACATTTTTATATCACTGAACGTGCTGTTTGTGGTTCTTTAGAGAATCTTTTGCAAATGTTTATGTAACGCACCACAAAATTCTGGCAGGGCAGTAGCTAATTACACAACAAAAAAGTTAGAATATAAAAATATATATACATGTGCTAAACTTTGTTTTGGCAAAGGGGAAAATATCCCTGTAAACTCCCAGCCTTGTTCAACTTCTTCCTACCTCTCATATTATATAATAGGTCAATTAGATTCAATGCAATTACTGAATAAATAATAAATATTATACTTCCTAACAGTCAGTACTTTAAGAGATTTGGGACGTTCAGATGAAATCATAGTGTCACGCCAGTCTTCCTTCTGGCCCACTGACTAAAACAATGCACACATACCATGTCTCATGTGTGCCCCCTTATGGAAACTATTTGAAATAAAATAATTCTAATAAAACAGGCATGTCGCTTTAGTTGAGAAATATCCATTAATGTAAACATAATATTCACTCTTACACGTATTTCAAATTTCAAATAAAGCACGGTTGTGTGTCCTTTACAGGTTAAAAGAATAAGGTTTAAATATCAACTTTTAATATGTCATCAACGGCAACAACAACAATAATAATAGTTATTATTATTATTATTATTATTATTATTATATTAACCAAAAATAATAACAATAATACAAACACCAGTGGGTTCATTGATGTTGCTGCTATATTCCATAAATGTTTTCATTCATTTCATTTGGATTTGAAGACTGATTTTTTTTTTTCAATCCTGTGTGTGTGTGTGTGTGTGTGTGTGTGTGTGTGCACGTGCGTGCATGCCAGTGTGTGTGTATATGTGTGTTTCTCGCTGAAGAGAGGAAATAGAGGAAGGGGAAACGCGCCCCCTGCTTTTTTCCCCCTCTTTCTAAACTCACCCCTCTATTTTATTCTTCAACTCATTTTTTTTGTCACGAGGTCTCCCCCGGGGCAATCGCATTCCAAAACACACACAAGAATTTCCGTCTCCTCGGTTCACATAGAAGCCTTTCTCCCTCCTCCTCCTCCTCCTACAGCACTCGCAGAACACAGCATTTCTGCGCTGCAAGAGCCGAACCCTGATAGTAGTGTGTGTATGCGTGTGTGAGTGCGCGCGCGCCTGAGCACTAAGGCCACTTACAGCAAAAGTTTTCTTCGTTGCACTTTTCTTTCCCAGCCCTCAAATAAATGGTATTTGTCAGTGCACGCAGAGAGACACACACACACACACACACACACACACACACACGCCCACACACAGTCGGCTTTTTCTCTGTTACTGCGTCGTTTCCAGCAGCAGTGGCACACAAACTGCGCACATGTTCACCAGCAGCCGCACGCGCAATCTAGACTGTGTTCATCATGTCTAGTGAAAAGATAATACGTGTGTACCACCGCCGGTTGTTTAATCGTATTGCTGCCGGTGTATTGGCGCTGATTAAAACAACAAAAAAGAAAACACTAAATGAAAAGGTTGTTTCGAAGAAACTGTCAAATCCATCGCTCCCTGCCCCCCTCCCCTCCCGAAGCTCCTACCTTCAGTTTAGCGTCGCCGCGCGCGCTTCCGCCGCCGCGCAACACGGCGTACAGAGTCTCAGCGCACGCGCTAGCCCGGATTACACCGAGCACCGACGTGGAAAACAATACACACATAGAGAAAGAACAGAATAGCATTCAGGGGGAACACAAAACGCGAGTAAGCAGCACACACTCATAATGCTAATGCCTGTGTCACTCAGTCACTCACTCACCCGCTTGGCACTCATTTGCCGCTTCCATCTGCGGCGGCCACCTCGTGCAATTACCGGCTCACTGTGGGGAACAGTGCGCGCGCTCTTCTCTCTCTCTCTCTCTCTCTCTCTCTCTCTCTCTCTCTCTTCTCCTGTCTATTTTCTTTCTCTGGCGCTCTCTCTTTTTTTATCTGTGCGTCTCTCTCTCTCTCTCTCTCTCTCTCTCTCTCTCTCTCTCTCTCTCTGTATTTGCCCGTTCACACACGGCCCCGCTCACTTCACTACTAACCATATAGGCTAAAGCGCTGCAGAAATCCCCCCGCTCGGCCGGGGCCGGCCCTTCTCCAGACTCGGGGACTCTCTCTCACTCACTCACACACACTCACACACACACACAGAGTATATATATATATATATATATATATATATATATATATATATATATATATATATATATATATATATATATATACATTTTTTTTGCAAACATCTCAGGAAAGTCTAAAAATTTACTTTGCGCAATGTCGTAAACTCTGTGTTCATTTTTGAAAAGTCCCCGATATTCTGATTATTTAACATGCGCTCTGACAAAAACAACAATATATACACCATCATCATCATCGTCATCATCATAAATTATATAATTATATTTCTTCAAAGCCAAATTCACAAAGATTACATTATGACAAATATAAAATCCCTCTGAAAAACTAATTTCTTTACTTCTATATTACTCAGACGTTTTCCTGTCTAAACGGTAGGGCGTAGTTACACCTCACACTAGTCTCTATTTAACACTTTAAGTAGCTATAGGACACCAATTTTTTTGGCCATCATGAATCAGAACGAAAATATTTCGTGTTTTTATAAGTCTTTCATTCTTTTATTGAGACTTAATATGAATTGCGGTATTGCTGGCTTCTGCTTTTCAGGCTATAAAAAAGATGTAATGGTAAGCAGACAGTTATGTTGAGGGAAAGCCCTAAGCAACAACATGCCTCTCCTCATGTCCCCCTCCCTTTCAGTTACAGTAGATACCCGGGGTTTCACCAGAGAAAATGACAGCAGGAAGCGATTATGATGGGAGTTCACCTAACCGACCGCACTGTTTCATTCACCTCATATTATGTTCTCTTATCTCCAGCGTGCTCTCAGTTATGTCCCGAATGCAGATAGGATGTACAAGGGGAAATACAACAACTGTGGGAGGTGCCCAACAATTTACATAAAATTTCCCAAGTGCCAGACTGGCATATGAAGAACATGTTTTTTCCACTGTCCCTTTCACTTTTTCAGAAACACGTTGCAGAGCTGTTTAGAGAGTCATGACGTGAGAATCAAGCTGGGGAAATTTGAAGCCCCAGAATAAGGACCGCTTAAGATTCACAAAACATCCCTGTATTGTAAGAAAACATGGCAGAGTACATTTTCACAAAATGTTCAATCAATGGTTTATTGATTGACACATTGGACCATTTTTTATGAACTCACACAAATGTGTGGTGAAGAACACCATATGTCCAATTAAAAAAAGGTAAATAATAAAAAACTAAACTATTTATAAACAAGTGAAGCCAACAACACATTCTTATTAAATATTTTGTTAAATAACACTTTTATTCAAGTTTTATTGAAGTCAATCTAGAGATAATGTAATTGCAGTGCAGAGTATGTTATGTATACGGTCGTTACAATGTAATTGTATTTAAATTACATAAAATGCTAGAAGTATAGAGTGATAGAATCACATTGTTTATATTCTCATATTATAACTAGATCTGGGTAAATATTATTTTCTGTCCTGTACAGAAGATTGTGTTCAGTTATTAGACTAGATTCAAATTCTGTGACTATAAGTCAATTGAGACGTTGATGTTAGACTGAGGAAGATATTGGGAAAAGGCTATAATGATTAATGATTAGAGTTATATCAAAACTTATTTATTAGCAAACATGAATATAAAGCTACAATCTTCGAACTGCGTATAATAAAATAAAATGAAAACTATTGATACACATAAGATGAGGATATGTGTTATTTAAACCCCATAGTGATACTGAACTGTTTTATTTACAAAAGCAGTGTGTTAAACATAGGCAGATTTTATGATTTTTCAAAAGCATAATACATAAAGTATATAACTAATATTGTACAACACTAGTTTTAACTTGTTCTAACTTGTAATATATATTTTATAATTTAATAATATATATTTTTTATATGTAATATAATATTTTTTTCCCCAGAATTATTTCTGGCTTATTGTTAAAGAATGTCTAATGTAGTTAAATCAGACAAGCCAATTACTTTATAAATACCATCATTTAATCACTGAACATCATTTACCATCATTTAAACATCTTTGTTCCTTATTTGGAGAATCACACCAACTCTAGTTAATGTTAACAGACTGATATAAAATAACATTATCAAGCTTCATCAAACTTACACAGTCAACAGCAAGACAACTTATCTTAGTAAGTGTATAAATCGTTATCTACTGTTTTTTAGTCACACATCAAAATTCTATTGCACATGTGCAAGAAAGCAGAAAGTAGCAACATTTGACATGGACACTCTCTCTATCCCATCCAGAGAGAATGCATCTCTTCAGGATTTTCAAAACAGACAAGAACATCACAGGATTTTAGCTTTAAGCAACTCTGGCTGGAATTTGTTTAACTGTGGTCTAAAGGACATGTTGCATTTGTTTGGATAGACTGGAAAAATTTGTAATGAATAACTAGGTCCTATAGAAGTTTTTTTCTTCTCTTTAAAGTTTACTTTATGTCAGATTGACTAAATGACCCCACAATAAAATGTTTTGTAAACATGTAAAAAAATTTATTCAATTAGTTAATTTCTTGTTTCATTTAAACCTTTAAAAAGTGTTCAAATTAAATCTGAGCATTGTATTAAATATCAACTTCTGGAACAGACGTCTGAAAAAAATAAATAAATAAAGCTGTTTCAGAACATTTTGTTAACATGAATATAATAGTGTTTATTTTGTGATGAAAAAAGAATGAAACAAATGTCACTGAATTGATAAGTTAAATGCTTTAAGTCTATGCAATGTTAGTGTTTTTTCATTCAGGGGTGGTTTTCTTACAGAAACCTCTCCAAACTGAAAAACATTCAGTCATCATTACATAGATCACCAGTGATCCCAAATCACATCAAAAGAGTGGGTCAGCGGGCTTCTGTTGATCTTTCACTCAGCTCACAACCCTACATTCCCTCATTATTATATTATGATTATAAAATGAGAGTAACGGGATATATAAACTACTTGTGAATAACACCTTCAAAGCTTCCAGAGCGCTAAATTCAGTGCTATGTATTCCTTTACCTCACATACTATATACTTTCTATCTTCTCTCACCACCCTCACCATATTATATTTGTTTTTGCTATTTTTTATTGATCAATGCCATCTGAAAACAGTAAATTACACTTGCTAAGTGATTTTTTAACTATTTATCATGAAATTCTTGACACATTTCTTGCATCTACCACACACCTCTACCTCTTCACAGCAGATATCCTGCAGCACATAATTCTGGCTTCCTATATAAATTTATTTACCGCACTTCCAGTCATTCTGCCCACTGCATACATTTCTAAACTGGCTGATTTACTTAGCTTACAGCTAAGGGACTTTCCTATATATCTGTACAAGCAGCACATGCGACAACTGGAATTCAAAGATTTCTGCTGATTTCTGCACTATGCTAACACAGATTAGCTCATCAGTTGCTCAGTTTACTAAATCTGATGCAAGGCAAACATGTTATTTTTGGAGGGGATTTCATCTAACATATGATGCAATGTATCAGTAAGTCCACATAACCAATACTTCTCTAAAATTGCTATGTGATGATGTAAAAACAACTGTCAGTACTTTACATGGAGAAATCCTATTAGTATATGTTTTGTTATTTAGAAAGCTTAATCTTATATATTTAGTTTGATCTTTTTTAATCTGAGACATGAGATATTTATCAGGATTCAAACTATTTTTTCATTTTAACCTCACCAAGAAATCCTATCTACAACCTACAATACTTATTAGCCAACTGATAAACTATACCAGCACACATGGTATTTAAAATTTATAATATATTGAATAAACAAAAAATATATGAAACCAGTCCCAGGCAGTATTTTGCACAAAGATTTTAGGAAAAAAAACGATAAGTAAGTTTCACTTTATCTGTACAGGTATTTAAATTTCCTACCAAAAAACTTATATTTTGATATAAGTTTGAGTTTAATATAAATTTAATTACCTTATCTCCTCCACAATCATTTTATTATTATTAGTAAGATTAGATTGCTGGGATACTGAACAAATATATTAAATTGTATAAAAAGCAAGATTTATAATTATCAGTAACATATAAAAGGCTCTGTTAGGGGTCTGTGTGTGAGCAAGATTCGTCAATGCTCAAGAACCCCATGAAGAGATATAATGAGAGAGGCATCTTTGTCTTTTATATTTACCCTGTACAAAACTAGACTACATTTCAGACCACACACTATTCAAATCCATCACTGAATTAATCAGCCAACTGAAAATAAAAAATATCAGCAGCCTTACATGGATACAACAGCAAGACATTTCCCACTGAGAGTAGACACCACAGTCCTTAGAGCACCACAGGTGGGTCTTTTTGTATCCCCTCCTGATGGTGCCCCATTTTGGGAAAGCCCCTCAGCAGCAGGCTGCAACTGTCTCTAAATGAAACCTGAAATACAGGCCTGAGCTCTAGTTTTTCCCACTGCACGCAGGGGATTGATTCCCAGGGATCTGAACTAAAACCTCTTAAATGTCCCCCTGGCTATTGTCTTTCCGTTTTAGCTGAAATTCTCAGCATTCAGTATGGGGTCAGGGTGTGCTGAAATGCTCAAGTTTGACAGGCCAGCTTTTTATATTAGTGTCAGTTCTAGTAGGTGTATTTAATCACACACACACACACACACACACACACACACACACACACACACACACACACACACACACACACACACACACACACACACACACACACACACACACACACACACACACGGGGGCAAGCACATGCAGTCTTACGCTCACACATGCACTCAGTCACCCACACATGTACAGCTACACCCCACCTACACAAATACCTATATCCAAACGCCCACACACTTATACACGCAAATACTCTTCTGGGCAAACACAAGCAAATGCACGTTTAGACACATTTGCACTAAAACACACATTTGCACAAATCCACCCACTCACACCCGTGTGGAGGCACAATAAGTTTTGGAGGCTGGTGGAGCTTTCCTCTGATCTGGTTTTCTCTGGTTGGGAACAGACAATAAAACAAACAACCATCCCCAATGAATATATTCTGTGTGTTGGAGCAGCTGCTGCTGAGTTTGAGTGGATTAGGGCAAAAGCAGAAAGGTGTGTGTGTCTGTTGTTTTATTTACCTGCTTAGTAACTGCCATGCAACTGTAGAGAACAAAGACAGTGCCAGTCTTTGTCCCTCCTTCCTATGCTGCAGGCATGCACTCTCACTGACAACAATTAGTGTTTCGTTCTTTCTTTCTTTCTTTCTTTCTTTCTTTCTTTCTTTCTTACACACACACACACACACACACACACACACACACACACACACACACACACACACACACACACAAACATACACACACACACACACACACACACACACACAAACATACACACACATACGCACACACAAACAAAACAGCATACATGCTCATTACTTATATTCCTCAGTGAACTAAAAAAAAATCCACATGCTCACAAACTACAGTGCCATCCTTCTGCTGACTTTTACTTATTTTGACTGAAAGTAAAATAATAAAGTGTATAAACCTAAAAAATGCATGACACTTGAATGTTTCAACAACTAAAAAAAATATATATATATAAACATGACTAGTCCGTTTTAATTTGCTACACACAAAGAGTTTCTGGAGTTGTTCTTACCTGTGCACATGGCTGAGCTTTTCCATATGCAGACTACTTTGTCTTTGCTTCTTTTCTCTTCTTCCTTCCCCTCTCTGCTTGTTTGTGTAACTGCTAGTGACAACATGCAAAATCCTGTTGAAGTACTGTTTTCCTCTGTGTGTACAATGTATATGTGTCTGTAAATGTGTGTATGCATTTCTCAGGCCAAGCTCTTGCTTCTTGCTGTGCTTATCTGCATGTCACTATGACTGGCTTATCCACTAGCAGTGGGTTTAACTACATAGCATCTCTCCACCCCCATGCCGCATAGTAAGCATGCGTGAGCATGAAGGCTTCCTGCCTACATATAGCTCTCCATGTCAGCTCCCCTTACATACAGTACATTCATACTCACGCGCACATATACCCTCCCTCACCTCCTACCTACCAGCCTACCTCAGCACACCCCACACATAGACTTACCTCTCTTAAAAAAAAAAACACACATTTCCACAGATATGTAAATATCTGTGTATAATGTGTGCAGCTATCAATTATCTAACTATTATCTATATCAATTATCTAACTATCAATTAAATTAAAATTTTTAAATGATCATATTAACGATTTGAACAATAGGCAGTGATGAAAAAATGGCTTTTGCTGCAGTTTATTTTGCTTATATACTATGTATGATAGTGGTATAATAATATATGTGGATGTTGACAGTTAGGGGAATTACAGTATTAATGACAGATTATGGCAATGTCATATGTGACATCAGCAATAAAAAATTATAGATGCACTATAAAATGTATTTACTAATAAATGTTTTGTTGTTGTTGTCGTTGGATGATTGTTGTCAAATGGAATAGACTATGCATTACAGAAAGAACATTTGTGGTGAAATTCAAATAGAATGTTGAAAATCAACACTAAGTCCATCAAAAGAAAAATTCACTTCAGAATAACAGAATAACAGCATTCATAGATGGAATTTAATGTCATCCTCTTTTTAAGTAGGATATAGGGTTGAAAATGACATATCCAATTATCTGTGGATACCTGTTGACTAAATAGGAGGATTCAGATAGACATAGATATATTTGTTCAGTTCAAATTGCCTTATAATGCTGTCTTTGTTAATACAATTTATTATTCACAGCTTCACACTATACTTAACAAGTGTTAAGTAAAAAAATTTGGCCTGTTTTTATTTTAAGTAAATAAAATAAGTAAATAAGTAAATAAAAGTAAATAAGCAACTGATGGTAGTCATAGTAATCAGTTTCATTTGACTTTTTTCCTCACCCCAAAAATAATTTCCCCAAAGATTTACAGGATACAAAGAAACAGCAAGTATGTACTTTCTTTGACAATGTGGTCAAATCAAAGGATAGTAGTACACAGTAATTTTTTTTGTATGTTCTAAGGAAAGGGGGGGAGGTGGTTTCTATTTATTCAAGTTTCCGAGAAACTGTTCAAAGCAGTGTTGCTGGTCAACTTACATATCCCCTCTAAATTCTAAGCTTTTCAGAAGAAGGTCAGAAATGTGAGACATGACTGTTTGAGAGACATCATTTAAATAGATAAATCTTTATTAGTGTTCAACACATTCCTTTACAATCTCCAAGAGTCTCTTCTGAGAACATCTGAATATTTATGCAAATATGCACATATACATACAATGATGTCTAGAAGACCATTACTGAAAATGCTTCTATTTTGCATTTTTCTTTTCAAATTTAATAAAGCAATTCAATACAAATTAAATGATTAATGATGGGTCAAAATTATATTCGGAAATAAACTTGCCAGTCACATTAATCAGAACACCTGTCCAGCTGTTTATTTATGCAGTTATCCAATCAGCTAATCATGTAGCAGCAGCACAATGCAAATACGGGTCTACATCTTTAAATACTGTAAATATCAAACACCACAGTGGGAAAAAAAATGTTTTTTGGGATGGAGGTTAATGCTTATGCCCTGGGGATTTCAGAGACAACTTGAGTTTATTCAGAACAGTGCAAAAAAAGCAAAAGAACATCATGGGTGCATAGGGTCTGTAGGATGAAACACCTTGGTGATAAGAAAGATTAGAAGAGAATGACCAGACTGGTCTGAGCTGACAAAAAGTCTATAGTAACTCAAATATTTACTCAACCATGGCTGAACAGAAAAGTGTCTCAGTACATACAACACATCCAACCACCCACATAGATGATATATGAATTTCAGAAATTCTTATTCTTAGTATATATATGTTCCCTTTTTGCTTTATTGAGAGTGTGCACTTAAGCAGGCATAGACTTCACAAGTTTTGCACAACCATATTATTTAATTTAAAAAAATATATTATTCACAGCTTCACACTATACTTAACAAGTGTTAAGTAAAAAAATTTGGCCTGTTTTTATTTTAAGTAAATAAAATAAGTAAATAAGTAAATAAAAGTAAATAAGCAACTGATGGTAGTCATAGTAATCAGTTTCATTTGACTTTTTTTCCTCACCCCAAAAATAATTTCCCCAAAGATTTACAGGATAAAAAGAAACAGCAAGTATGTACTTTCTTTGACAATGTGGTCAAATCAAAGGATAGTAGTACACAGTAATTTTTTTTGTATGTTCTAAGGAAAGGGGAGGTGGTTTCTATTTATTCAAGTTTCCAGAAACTGTTCAAAGCAGTGTTGCTGGTCAACTTACATATCCCCTCTAAATTCTAAGCTTTTCAGAAGAAGGTCAGAAATGTGAGACATGACTGTTTGAGAGACATCATTTAAATAGATAAATCTTTATTAGTGTTCAACACATTCCTTTACAATCTCCAAGAGTCTCTTCTGAGAACATCTGAATATTTATGCAAATATGCACATATACATACAATGATGTCTAGAAGACCATTACTGAAAATGCTTCTATTTTGCATTTTTCTTTTCAAATTTAATAAAGCAATTCAATACAAATTAAATGATTAATGATGGGTCAAAATTATATTCGGAAATAAACTTGCCAGTCACATTAATCAGAACACCTGTCCAGCTGTTTATTTATGCAGTTATCCAATCAGCTAATCATGTAGCAGCAGCACAATGCAAATACGGGTCTACATCTTTAAATACTGTAAATATCAAACACCACAGTGGGAAAAAAAATGTTTTTTGGGATGGAGGTTAATGCTTATGCCCTGGGGATTTCAGAGACAACTTGAGTTTATTCAGAACAGTGCAAAAAAAGCAAAAGAACATCATGGGTGCATAGGGTCTGTAGGATGAAACACCTTGGTGATAAGAAAGATTAGAAGAGAATGACCAGACTGGTCTGAGCTGACAAAAAGTCTATAGTAACTCAAATATTTACTCAACCATGGCTGAACAGAAAAGTGTCTCAGTACATACAACACATCCAACCACCCACATAGATGATATATGAATTTCAGAAATTCTTATTCTTAGTATATATATGTTCCCTTTTTGCTTTATTGAGAGTGTGCACTTAAGCAGGCATAGACTTCACAAGTTTTGCACAACCATATTATTTAATTTCCAAAAACAATATATATATATATATATATATATATATATATATATATATATATATATATATATATATATATAAATTCAAATATTGTGAGAAAAAACCCTGTGTTTCAGTGGGCAGTTACTATATACTTTATACTACTGTGTATCCCTTCAGCTACCAAATAAAAAAAAAAGAAAAAAAAAATTATATATATATATATATATATATATATATATATATATATATATATATATATATATATATACTGAAGTATAAGGAAAAAAGTTTCCTTTTAGGTGTGGTACATTTGCATGTTTACAGCTACCTACTTCTAATTGTGTAAGTCAAATTGTTAGAATTTTTCAAAAGATCAGAGAAAGTGATGACTGTGATATCTGTACTATACTATCTATGCTTATTGGTACAGATAAAAAGATTATAGTGTAGTGTGGCCGTCTTGATAGTGGCAAAGTAGGCAGCAAAATTAGCACAAAATCTCTGAAGTCTGTTGAGGTTCCTTCTTGAAAGATAACATTCAAATAACATTCTCCACACCCTCAATGAAACTCCTCCTCTTATGGATGAAATAAATATGGCTTCCTGTTTGTGGGCTGGCCCACCTACTAGGCTCCAGAGGAAAAGGTAAAACAAATAGAATCATTATCAAACAAACCATTATTTGTCTAATTTTCATCCTCTTTTTCTTATTTACAAAAACAAAGACACCAAAACTAACAAACACTATTCACACTGGAATGTGCACCTTCCATGTGACTAAAAATGTTTAAAAGAAAACAATGAAGTTATCTTAAACAAGACATTTACATACACTCACTATGTCAAATAGTTAATTAGATTATTCATAGTTTTTAAAATATGTATATATTCAAATTTATATTTTTAAATATATTTATAATTGTAGAACTGCAAAGTCCAAAAAAGTGTTGACATTGTACAAATGTAAATCAAAACAGAATGCAATGATTTGCAAATCTCATTTTTTTTGTTTACAAAAGAATGTATATCAAAAGTTTAAACTGAGCAAATGTGTGTAGCATCTTCTCCTTTAACAACAGTCTGGGAACTGAGAAGATCAGTTGCTGGAGTTTTAGGAGAGGAATGTTGTCCCATTCTTGCTTGACACTGGCAATTCTAGCTGCTGAACAGTCCTGGGTCTTTTTTTCGTTTCATAATGCACCAAATGTTTTCAATTGGTGAAAGGTCTGGTCTGCAGGCAGGCCAGTGCAGCACCCGGATGCTTCTACTACAAAGCCATGCTGTTGTATTATAAATGTAGTATGAGGTTTATGATTGTGTTGCTAAAATATGCAAGGCGTTCCCTGAAAAAAGATGTCCTCTGGATGGAAGCATAAGTTGTTTCAAAAACCTGTATATACCTTTCAGCATTGATGGTGCCATGGATTTCCAGATATGCAAGCTGTCCATTCCATAGACACTAATGTATCCCCAAACCATTAGATATACAGGCTTTATTTCATTACTGATAACAAGCCAAATAATTCCCAAAATAGTTTGAATTTCAATTTATCTGACCACAGAACAATTTTCCACTTTTCCTCAGTCCATATTAAATAAGCTGTGGTCCAGAGAAGATTCCTGGATCATGTTTTCATATAACTTTATCTTTGTATATAGAGCTTTAACCTGCATTTGTAGATGGCACAAAAACTGTGTTCACAGGCAATGATTTGCATGCAGTAATTTCCATTACAGAAATGCTTTTAGTGTAGTGATCCAATATTGATTTTTGCCCTTGTTGCCCTTGCACTCAGATTTCTCAAGATTTTCTTAATCTATATTATGTAAGGTAGATAATGAGATATTTTGTGTCTTTGCAATTTAATGTTGATAAACATTATTTTAAAATTGTTCTACAATTTGGAGACAGTTTTTCACAGATTGGAAACCACTGCCCATTTTTACTTCTGAGAGGCTAAGATATTTACACATGTTTACATGCTCTTTTTAGTAACACATAATTTTCCAGTTTTTTGTTGCCCATGTCCCAACTTTATTTAGAAAAGTTGTGGGCATAAAATTCTAAATTACCTTATTTTGAATGGTACATATCTTTAATTTAAAAATGTGTTATGTTTTCGATGATCTATTCTACGTTCTACTGGAAAAAAAAAAGATTTGGTTTTATGAGATTTGCAAATAATTGCATTTTGTTTTCATTTATGTTTTACACATTATGTCATCTTATTTGGAATTGGGTTGTAATTTAAATTGTACTTATGGTAAAGAATAAGTCTACTGAAATAATAAACAATAGAAATTAGTTACAAACACTGAATTATTTTCCACCAGTGCTTGATACTTGGTGGATACTTAATTCTGTAACATGTATTGCAGTGAAGCTTTAAACAGCTATATGTTTGGATTGAACAATGCTAAATTGTATGTAACTTTAGATAAAAGCTTCTGTATTAAAAATGATAAAAGTATTCAAATGAATACATGTAATGCATTAGACTAAGCAATCCCATAGATACTTTCATCCATTAGCTTTAGCTGTGCATTAACAGTATGTGGGTGCATGAATGACTTTGGTATTATTTAGCAATAGTGGTAATTTAGCTATTTTTGTAATAGATAGTGTGTTAGAGAAGTGAAGAAAAGAGTGCAGGCAGGGTGGAGTGGGTGGAGAAGAGTGGCAGGAGTGATTTGTGATTAAAGGGTATCCTGTAAGAGTGAAAGGGAAAGTTTATAGGGCTGTGGTGAGACCTGTGATGTTGTATGTTTTAGAGACAGTGGCATTGAGTAAAAGACAGGAGGTGGAGCTGGAGGTAGCAGAGCTGAAGATGTTGAGATTTTGATTGGGAGTGATGAGGACGGACAACATTAAAAACAAGGACATCTTTGAGACAAGGGCAGGGAGGCCCGATTGAGATGGCTTGGACATGTGCAGAAGAGGGTCATGGGGTATACTGGTAGAAGAATGCTGAGAATGGAGCCTCCAGGAAGAGAGGAAAAGAGGAAGGCCTGCAGGTAGTTGGTTTGAAAGAGGCAGATGTAGAGGACAGGGGGGTATGGAGACGGATAATCCACTGTGGTGACCCCTAATGGGAAAAGCCAAAAGAAGAAGAGGAAGAAGAAGAAGATAGATGAAGACTGACAAAAGACATTTGTTCATTTACATTCAAGAAATGTGCATGCAGGCAAAAAATGATATGTGTGTAGATGATAGAGAGGAAATGTTCATTCTTTGACATTCTCCATGAAAAATGTGTAGATTGTGCAGGAAAGCATGAGCCTAATTCAGTGTGGTGTGGTCCTTTCTTTTCTGCAAACACAAATCATTAAACTCCAACTGAAACAAGAAATATGCCTTTGTTGTCTATTAAAGAGTAATATATATTATTAAGTCTTATAATTTATATACACTATTTTAAACAAAATGTCACCCTTTCCTGTTTGCAGTGGTGATGGACACTGCTTTTAGTGTAGTGATCCAGTAACATTGTGAAATTGGTCTCTAGGTGTGGAATCTGGAAGAAACCTGAAACAGCTCACATGGATTTCAGAGAAACTATAACCAGAAAATAAAAATGGTTCCGTTAGTTTTCAAATGATTACAGCTGCAAGGGAAACTGTGATTACTAATTCTAACATAAACATTTTTATGCCATTTGTGAAAATGCAATTGTGAGAAAATAAGATTATAGTGTTTATTTAATAGTGCTGGTACTAATCATTCATGAGTAAAGAAAAATAACAGCATTTACCAAAAAATAAACTTTAAGAATGTGTCTTTCAGATTTGTTTATAAACTTGATAAAAAACAAACCTTATACCCTGTACTGTATATATATTTATAACCATACAACATAGCAAGTTTTACCACAGTCCTATAAAGTTTCTCTTTCACTCTCGCAGATACCTTTTATCACAAATCACTCCTGCCACTCTTCTCCACCCACTCCACCCTGCCTGCACTCTTTTCTTCACTTCTCTAACACACTCCATTACTTTGCTCTGTTGATTCCAGGTACCAAAACTCATCCACCTTCACCACCTCTTCTCCCTGCAACTGCACCACTCCACTGCCCTCCCTCTCATTCACACACATGTACTCTGTCTTACTCCTACTGACTTCCATTCCCCTTCTCTCCAGCACGTACATCCACCATTCCAGGCACTTCTCAACCTGCTCTCTACTCTCGCCACAAATCACAATATAATCCGCAAACATTGTAGTCCAGGGAGACTCCTGTCTGACCTCGTCCGTCAACCTGTCCATCACCACTGCAAACAGGAAAGGGCTCAGAGCCGATCCTTGATGCAATCCAACCTCCACCTTAAACCAGTATGTCATTCCTACTGCACACTTCACTGCTGTCACACTGTCCTCATACATGTCCTGCACCACCCTTACATACTTCTCTGACACACCTGACTTCCTTATACAATACCACAACTCCTCTCTCGGCATCCTGTTGTATGCTTTCTCTAAATCCACAAACACACAATGCAACTCCTTCTGACCTTCTCTATACTTCTCTATCAATATTCTCATAGCAAATAATGCGTCTGTAGAACTGCTCACAGATGGTCACCTCTTCTCTCACCCTGGCTTCCAGTACTCTTTCCCATAACTTCATGGTGTGACTAATCAACTTTATTCCCCTGTAGTTACTTCAGGTCTGCACATCTCCCTTATTCTTAAAAACCAGTACCAGCACACTCCTTGTCAATTCCTCAAAAAACATCTTACTTTCCAGAATCTTGTTAAACAATCAAGTTCAAAACTCTACTGACATCTTCCCTAAACATCTTCACGCTACGACTGGTATGCCATCTGGGCCAAACGACCTTCCACTCTTCATCCTTTTAATAGCTGATCTTACTTCCTCCTTACTAATCCCATCCACTTCCTGCTTCACCATCTCCCCATCATCCAACCTTCTCTTGCTTTTATTTTCCTTATTTATCAGCTGATCAAAAAATTAAAAAACACACTCTCCTCACTAGTCAACACACTTCCATCTGTATCCTTAATTGCTCTAACTTGCAGCACATCCTTCCCAGCTTCCTCATTTCATCACCATGTCTTTTTGTCTTCCTTTCTATTTTCCAGATGTCACACAAAGTACCTTTCTAGCTGTCTTCCTTATCACTTTTGCAGTAGTTGCCCAATCATCCAGCACCTCTTAACCACCACCAAGCCCCTGTCTGACCTCTTCCCTGAATCTTCCCTGAATCCTCTTTCCGTTTCCACCATCTTATCCTTTTTTCAGTCCTTGCTCTCCTCCGTATCTTCTTTACCTCCATAGTCATCCTACAGACCAACATTCGATGATGTTTAGCTACACTGTCCCCTGACAACACTTTACAGTCTTAATCTCTTTCAGGTTGCATTTCCTGCATAGAACATAGTCCTTCTGTGTGCACCTTCCTCCACGCTTCCTCCACCCTATGCTCTTGCTTCTTCTTTAAATATGTATTTACCACTGCTATTTCCATCCTTTTAGCAATATCTACCACCTTCTGCCCTCCCACATTCCTCCCTTTAAGGTCATACCTTCCTATCACCTCCTCTTCACCTCTGTTCCCTTCACCAACATGGCCACTAAAGTTTGCCCCAATTACCAGTCTTTCTTTCCTAGGTATACCTTCTACCACTTCATCTAACTCATTCCAGATTGTTTTTCTCCTCCATCTTACAACCCACTTGTGGAGCATAAGCATTGATGACATTTATCATTACCTCTTCAACTTCCAGCTTCATGTTCATAACCCTATCAGAAACTCTCTTCACTTCCACTACACTCTTATTGTACTTTCCCTTCAGGATCACCCCTACACCATTTCTCTTTCCATCCACACCATGATAGAACAGTTTAAACTTACCTTCAGTGTTCCTGGCCTTACTCCCTTTCCACTTGGTTTCCTGAACACACAACATATCAGCTAACTTTCTACCTTTCCCAGCCATAGTACAACATTTAAAGTACCCACCAAAACCTCCACTCCCCTCCACTTTTCCTGCTGTCTCTGTAGACGTCTTCCTACTGACCTTCTCCTCTTTTGGCCAACAGTAGCCCAATTTCCACCGGTACCCTGGTTAACCAGATGGCATACCAGTAGAAGCATGGAGATGTTTAGGTGAGATGGCAGTGGAGTTTTTAACAAGATTGTTTAACAGGATTTTGGAAGGTGAGAGGATGCCTAAGGAATGGAGAAGGAGTGTGCTGGTACTGATCTGAAAGAGCAAGGGAGATGTGCAGACCTGCAGTAACTACAGGGGAATTAAGTTGATCAGTCACTCCATGAAGTTATGAGAAAGAGTAGTGGAAGCCAGGCTGAGAGAAGAGGTGACCATCTGTGAGCAACAGTATGGTTTTATGCTGAGGAAGAGCACCACAGATGCATTATTTGCTTTGAGAATGTTGATGGAGAAGTATAGAGAAGGTCAGAAGGAGTTGCATTGTGTGTTTGTGTTAGAGAAAGTGTACGACAGGGTGCCGAGAGAGGAGTTGTGGTACTCTATGAGGAAGTCAGGTGTGTCAGAGAAGTATGTGAGGGTGGTGCAGGACATGTATGAGGACAGTGTGACAGCAGTGAAGTGTGCAGTAGGAATGA
Source organism: Silurus meridionalis (assembly GCF_014805685.1). NCBI lineage: Eukaryota > Metazoa > Chordata > Actinopteri > Siluriformes > Siluridae > Silurus > Silurus meridionalis. Next base: position 16,080,376 of record NC_060886.1, read on the forward strand.
CAGACTGGTTCAAGGTGGAGGTTGGACTGCATCAAGGATTGGCTCTGAGCCCTTTCCTGTTTGCAGTGGTGATGGACAGGTTGACGGACGAGGTCAGACAGGAGTCTCCCTGTACTATGATGTTTGCGGATGATATTGTTATTTGTGGTGAGAGTAGGGAGCAGGTTGAGAAGAGTCTAGAGAGGTGGAGGTATGCGCTGGAGAGAAGGGGAATGAAAGTCAGTAGGAGTAAGACTGAGTACATGTGTGTGAATGAGAGGGAGGGCAGTGGAGTGATGCGGTTGCAGGATGAAGAGGTGGAGAAGGTGGAGGAGTTCAGGTACCTGGGGTCAACAGTCCAAAGTAATATAGAGTGTGTTAGAGAAGTGAAGAAAAAAGTACAGGCAGGGTGGAGAAGAGTGGAAGTAGTAATTTGCAAAAGAAGGTTATCTGCAAGAGTGAAAGGGAAAGTTTATAGGACTGTGGTGAGACCTGCGATGTTGTATGGTTTAGAGACAGTGGCATTCAGTAAAAGACAGGAGGTGGAGCTGGAGGTAGCAGAGCTGAAGATGTTGAGGTTTTCGCTGGGAGTGACAAGGATGGACAGGATTAGAAATTAGTTCATTAGAGGGACGGTGCATGTAGGATGTTTTGGAGACAAGGTGAGGGAGGCGAGATTGAGATGGTTTGGACATGGGGTATATCAGTAGCAGAATGCTGAGGCTGGAGCCGCCAGGAAGGAGGAAAAGAGGAAGACCAAGGAAGCTGTTTTTGGATGTGGTGAAGGAAGACATGCAGGTAGTTGGGTTGAAAGGGGCAGATGTAGAGGACAGAGGGGTATGGAGACAGATGATCCGTTGTGGCGAACCCTAATGGGAGAAGTCAAAAGAAGAAAAAGAAGAAGAAGACCCTGTTGGCTAACAATACCTGTGGCGGTCGTTGGCCGGGCCTGGATCAATCCGGCATGAAATTTAGGTTTGCAATCCACATATTTGATATGGCACATGTTTTACGCTGGATGCCCTTCCTAACGCAATCCTCCCCATTTATCCTGGCTTAGGACTGGCACTAAGAGTGCACTGGTTTGTAAACGCTAATGGATATATATATATATATATATATATATATATATATATATATATATATATATATATATATATATATATATATATATATATATATATATATATATATATATATATATATATATATATATATATATATATATATATATATCATCCACATAAAAGTTCCTCATAACAAATCTTGAGCCTTGAGGGTAGATGTCGCGATTCTCCTTAGCTAGATGTTTCATCCCATAGTTTGCACATCCCGGAGAAGAAGCTGCACCGAACAAATGTACCTTCATGCGAAACTCGGTGGGCTGTGAGTTCAAATTTCCTTGCTTCCACCAGAGGAAGCGCAAGAAGTTGCGATCAGATTCAACCACATGGAACTGATGGAACATCTTCTGAATGTCGCACATCAACGCAACTGGGTGCTGTCGGAAACGGATGAGAACTCCACCTAAGTTGTTCAACATGTCGGGCCCAGAGAGGAGGTGCTCATTCAAGCTTGTTCCTTTGTATCTGGCTGAGCAATCAAACACCACACGAAGTTTATCTGGCTTCTTCGCATGACGCACACCATGATGGGGAATGTACCATCTCTCCCCTTCACTCCCACCGTCATTGACCTGCTCAGCATCTCCTTCCCAATGACTTCCTCCATGAACTCAACATAATGTTCCTTATACCTTTCATCCCGTTGTAATTTCCTTTTAAGGTGAAGAAGGCGCGTAATAGCTGAGCCTTTGTTGTCAGGCAGGCTGGGTCTGGTTTTGAAGGGCAGAGGCATTTCATAATGTCCAGACACATTTTCCTTATTCCCTTCTCCAGTATGTTAAGAAATGTGATGTCGTCTTGTGACACAACTTTGCTGTCGTCATTGCCATCTTTGAAGTCAGACTCTAGAACGCGAATGACATCGGTAGGAGTTAACGGAGGTAGCTCTTTAACTGTAATTCTGTGACACAGATGATGTGTGCTCAACACATCCTGAGTTTGTAGTGAGCGCCCTACAATACTCCATCCTAAATCAGTCCTTACAGCATAGGGTTCCTCGTCGTCTCCTAAAAGGACCTTCCTTGGTGCCATAGCTCTTGAGCAGTTGTAGCCAATCAAAAGACCTACTACACAGTCCTTCAGTGGTTGTATTTCATCCACTATTTCTGCCAGATGACTCCATTTTTTAGCCGTCTCACAAGTGGGAATGTGAGAGCGGTTGACAGGTATGCAGTCCTTTGTATAGGTAACCGGAAGATCGACTTGAACTGCAGAACTATATCCTCTAACACGAAGCCCAGAGACACCTTCGCTTGTGATCACCGTATCCCTGCCGCTCATAGTCGTCAACTTGAGTTTCACTGGATACTTGTCAGCATTAAGACCATCACTCACTTCTTGGTCAATGAACGTAGTATCGCTTTGAGTGTCGAGCAGTGCATAGACGAGTTTCTCAGTGGTTGGATCATTTTTAGATGAAACCCAGACTGGTATCACCATAGATGTGTTTGATGAGCTTTCACCTGCTACACTGAGTGACGTCGCAGCAGCACTTTGATTTGTTTCTGGTTCTGATGTAGTCCTTTCTCTTTTATAGTTGTCATCATGCAGGGCTGAAGGATGCTTTCCTTTACAGTGGTTACAGAAAAGACGATGACGGCAGTCTCTCACGCTGTGGCGGGTTTCAGGCAACCATAACAGAGTTTCTTCTCCTTTATATATTTGCGTCGCTCAACTAATACCATCTCAGTGAACTTGTAGCATGCATGTAGTTGGTGTCTATTATCTTGACAAAAGATACATGAAACCTTAACTTTCCCCTGTTCTGACTTGTGTTTTTCATTTTTAGTGACTATTTGAGTGGTAAACACACTAGCTTTGGTTTTCTTCACATCTCTGAGGTTTCTCTTCTCAGTGATAGAATCTGACAAATGAAGGGCATGGAAGGACGTAATGGGATTGCAAGCAATCTCGGCTTCGTCTGACGTGAATCTAGCAAACTCTTTGAAACTTGGGAATTCTTGATTTTCATTTAGACTTTGCGTGACTTGTCGGTTCCAGCGTAAAGCTGCCCAGTCTGGTAGTTTGTGAACGAGCTTCCGATTTTCTTCCCAGTCGTTTAATATGTCCAGACCCTTGACATGAGGCATGGCATCTTGACAAGCATTCAGAAAATCTGAGAAGCGTCTCAGTCCTTCAGCATCCTTCGATGGAATTCTCGGCCAGTTGGTGAGCTTCTCTAAACGCCTCTGAATGGCGAATGGCTGGCCAAATCGACGATTTAGTTTGTCCCATGCGTTTTGGTATGCTTCATTGTCATTTCGGTAAAAGTTGCCATCTAAAGCCTGCCGTGCTGGGCCACCAATGTACTTTTTTAGGTAGTATAGTTTTTCGGCTGGCGTGATTGCCCTTTGGTCTATGAGTGAAGTGAATGCTGCCTTCCATTCAATGAACTGTATGGGATCGCCGTTGAAGACAAATGGCTCAGGAACAGGAAGCCTATTTAAGGCTATGTTGTCTTGAAAGAGCTGAGTGAGAGAGGGAAATGTCTGTATGACGGGGCGTTGCAACTTGAGAGAGGGGCACTGTAGTTACAGGTGTATTCTTTGCTTCCATGTTCCTTTCCTTCTTGAGATAAATAGCATCCTTGTGATCTGTCTCCCTTTCGTAGATTTTCAACTTGGCTTGAGCAGCCCTTATCTCTTTCGCTGCCTGTAATCGCTCCAACTTATGCCTTTGTGCCTCTAGTGCCTTGCGTTGTGCCTCTAGTGTCTTGTGTTGTTGTTCTTCTAGCTCCCTTATAGATTCCTTTTGCTTTTCTTCTTCCAGCAGCATCTGATAATTTGCTTCCTTTACTGCTAGTTCAGCTGCTGCGTCCATGCGTTTTACTATCATGGATGACGTTATGGAGTAGAGATCGGACTGGCTGTGACTTGTCCAAGAAGCTGCGGATCCATAGACAGACTTTGCATAGTCGTGGCGGAGCAGTTCGTGAAGGCGGTGTCTTTCCTGCGGCTCATCAAACCCGCTTTCCTCATTTATAGCTCTGCTGTATGCAATGTTGATGATTTCTGTGGTCACAGCTTCACACGTATCAACTCTTCTTCTTATGTCGATGGAGGGTGAGGTGAGATTTCGAATATCATAATAAATGTTCATCATGTTATCTTTACTTTTCTTAAGCTCGTGAATGAGAGGCCAGAGCTGACTCTCTGACATATAAGTCTTTAGCTGATCTCTTGCCTTCCTTGCGTGGAGCTTCCACTGTTCGTACATGGCAAACAGCCTTTTCTCTTTTCTCTTGGCCTCTTCATATTGGTGCGCGAGCATCTTCTCTGTAAGATGGCGTGTGCGTTCAGAGCGTCTTGGACCTTCAAGAGCATTATCATCCTTATTAAATTTGCCTTGGAGATCAGTTAGACATTGTTGTTTAACTTCATTTGTTTCCTTCAGACACGGTCGCTCTGATTGGTCTACCATTATGTGGGTTTTACCTTGTAAATCTTCATGCTGGTAACTAGCCATCTGCTCCTCCACCTCTATCTCATTTCCTGACTGTGACATTATCACTTATAAATTTTAACTCTAATGGCGGAAGAAGACCCCCTTAACTGATAAGAAGCCCTGACTAAGCACTGTATAAACATAAAATATCAGAACATCAATTTAAGCAGCTGACATATATGCATTAACATATAGACACTAGAATTATTGTAAATGTCAGTGTAAATATTACAATGAACAAGTTATCAACAATAATAAATTCAAATGAGGGAAATGTGAATGTTAAATCCTCAATAAACAGTGTTAACTAAGTGGGTGAATGCAAAATAAAAAAAAACAAAAAAAAAACAAAAACAAAATCTATGTCCTTAATTAGACAAAGTCCATGTGGATGCCTACAGGCATGGGCACAAATATAATCACAGTTTATACTGTTGCTCTTGTTGCTGAGCTGGTGAGTATTGAATGTTCAGTCCGAGAAGCCGTTCATTCGTTGCTCGTCGTATCGTTGTACTATAGTAGATTAATACTCACGACCTTGCATCAATGTCCGTAAGTGTGGTTGTACTTGACCATTGCACCGAAACTGTGAGACTGCTGTCCAAGTATAGGTCAGGCGAGGAAGCAGCTTGATAAGTCCACGCTGATGCCTTGTGATGGTGATGTAGCAGAAGCTGTAACTGGCGCTGTGAAGACCCTCCGTGGCCCGTTGTAGACAACAGTTATTGGAATCGATGCGTATATATATATATATATATATATATATATATATATATATATATATATATATATATATATATATATATATATATATATATATCGATGCGTATATATATATATATATATATATATATATATATATATATATATATCGATGCGTATATAATAAACAAGTGAATAAGTGTATGTTTTACGAGGTAACTTACTGTTGTGCTTTCAACTACTCAATATGTGGTAAGTTATGTGGAGGAGGGCATGCTGGTAAGATACTCTTCTCAATTTGATGGTGAAGGGAATTTCCCTTCTAATTTCTCAAAGAAAGATATCAGTAAACCAAACAAGGGCCTATTATCAGAAACGTGGAAATTATTCAAATTTGTGCTAAAGAAACAAGAGATGGTGATCTCAAAATCATAAGATCTTGTATGCCATGAGAGTGCTATTTTCAGTCCATCTGTATTTTATTATACAAAATGAATATTGTATGTAAATTAATGAATCATATTAAAAGCAATTAATCATGGAACCATTCGTTGAACATTCTCAACTATTATTATTATTTTATTATTATTATTATTATTATTATTATTATTATTATTATTATTATTTTTTTTTTTTTTTTTTTTAATTATTATTATAGTTATATTACTACTTTCACTACTGCTAATTGATTGATTGATTTATTATTTACTATCATGTAGAATAATCTCATGTGGAGTAATTTCATGTTGGGGTTCTTAAAAAGTATTTTGTCACAGATTTTACTGGTGTCTACCATGTCAAGGATGAATCAGACTCCATTTCCTAGAATGCACTTCCACCTACCTTGCACTTTCAAGGTTCACTTACTGAGCACCTGGACTCAATTGCCACCACACAATATATAAGCATACACACAGCACAGTGACTTTGCGAAGTATTCATTAAGCTCAACTTACATATCAGGTATACCAAGCCTTTTGATTCATGCTTGTTACTTCTGGGTTTTTTCAACATTTGTTGTTTTATTTTGTAACTCCTGCCTCGGTCTTGGTAGGCTGTATGTACATCATCTGACCTTATGCTGGTTTCTTGACTCTGACCTATGTTTCACAATTTGACTTATTTTGTACCTGCCAGCACTTTTAAATTTAAGCATTCTTTGCAACTGTTCCAATCTCTTCCACCTGACAGAATCAATCATACAAACATTATAAAAAATCTGTGGATCTGAAAACACTGTTGCTCTTTACAATGTTTTACTTGCCATACAAACTGACCCTGAAATTTTGGACTTTCAAGGGCATCAAAATTAAATTTACCAATATAACTTTTCTGCTGCACCTGCCAAAAAGAGGTCACTAAAGTGAACTGCTATGAAAAAGGTTTAACCAGTATCTTGTCCTTCATGTATTAAACTCCGTATTTAAGAACTTGCTATGAGCACATGTCTTTCAATTAAGATTTATGTCAGTGTTCAACTAGTACAATGTTTTGTTTAATACTGAATCATAACTGCATTTTCAACCTGTTACATTTATATAATTATGGTCAAAAGGAAAGATACCTAGTAATGTTCATTTTAATTTCATTCTAGCAGTCTGATGTTCAGGAAGCATTCTAAGCAAGCATGTACATATAGATTTCATGTAAATAACTGCTTTTGAAAAAATATTGGAGTGTGACACTTGCTCCACTTGTTGGCGTTTGTTATTGTTTTCACCTGCTAGTCTCTGGAAGGTGGGAGGATTTATCTGACGGGACTGAACCCACTTCCTGAAATGTTTAACGACTTCTACAACCAGAGTGAGGTTAATGACAGTAAAAACCATAGATTAGGAACAAATACATGTTTGGGCCTCAACTGTTTGAGCAAGGAGAGCAAATTGTTCAGGGTGGGCTTTGTCATTAAGACACTCCCCAATTTCTGTGTTCTGGCCACTAAAATTGAGTTCCTCCTCAAACAGTCTTCCACCCACAGTGAAATTCCCCTCACAGTGTGGTTAACAAAGGCTTGGGTTTGGCTGTTTAGGCTTTCTTTCTAAAAGACTACTAGTCCTATTGAAAGGCCCACTGGACATAAAGACAGGTAATTAAGATCAAACAGGTGAAGAATCTGAGTGGGAGTTGCCCTTGAGCAATCATAATATTCTCACACTAACTATTATGTGCATACCTAAAGGTAAAATCTTCTATTCGGCAAGCTTGCTGCTTCAGATCCTTGCAGTAGTTTTGCCTCACTTGTCATGACAAGTGAGAGTATAGTAACCTGCTCTAGAAATACCTGCTAAGGAATGGGTGACTCACACCTACACGGTAGCTCTTATCAAACATACCAATCATTACAAATAGCAAAGATCATTTAAATGTGATGCCAAAGATACTTCTGTTATAACTAAGTGTGTTGTGATGGGTGAAATGATGTGACATCTGTGGTATGTTTCCAGTCTGTTTTTTTCCATTTTATGCATATATAGTATTCAGCATACTCTATACAAACTCTATACAATGCTGAGATATAGTGAGCCTTTGTTTAAGAATAGAAACATAACACAAACAGGAAAAATTATAACAAATGAAGGCACATTTCACTCACCTGAAGGCTTGTCCCATGTAGGAAACTTTTAATTCTGTTTTTCACTACTATTTTCCCTTTATTCGGTTTTCAGAGTGCTGTCTCTTCTAATAACCTATGAGGATATCCACGCCACCTTTCCTCCTTTGAGCAATTTAGGTGGGATTCTGTGGCAGGAGTAGGACTCATTCAAGCCTACTCCCAAGCGTCTCCCTAAGTTGTCTCCTTGCCAGGGTGAGTCAAAGCCATTGACTCATAGAGGCTGCTTACAGACCTCCATATACTCACAGTAGACCCATGGCCAGCCCAACCATCTGATAAAACTATTGTGTCCTACAAATAAATGGAGGGGGAAAAGGTTTCTGTTTCAGTGACAAAGTTTAAAAAAAAACACCAATACCCAGCATAGATTTTCCTCTATTGCTTTCAGAAATATGCCAATGAAGGGTAGTCCTGTGGGAGAGAGTCGGATGTAATTAAGATGTGATTTCACACATCAGCACACAGTGGAAGTTAAAATGAGAGCTGAGACTGAGCTTACCAATGTTCTTCAGTTTGTCTGGTTGAATGATCATTTCATGTGCAAAAGCTGATAAAATGTTGCTGTGACAAGACATGGTTATTATATATATTTCAACAATATTTTGAAAGCGTTGTTAAGCCTTTCTTGATTTTCCTCAAGTCATGGATTATGTAAAACTGTGTAAAATGCAAATTGTAAAATGCTTGCTACATTTACACACAGCTTTCCCTGCATAGCAAAACTGAAAGCGTGATCATGAACGTGTGCTATACTATAGCAAGCCTGAACTGAGAATGACCTGTCCTGTGAAAAGAGAGTGTGTGTGTTTGTGTGTGTGTGGGTGTGCAAGGCTGAGGGAAGGGCTGGCAGTCACTGAGGGAAAGAGAGGGGTGGAGGAGGACGTGGGTGGTGGGTTGTTGTGGGCAAGTGGGCGAAGGCTGCAGGAAGCCCTCGCAAGAATGAGTGCTTGAGTATGCATGCGTGGTTCCTGAGGTGAGGGTGGGTGGAGGGAGCAAAAGAAATCTCTGCTGTTTGTGGATAGGAACCACTTAAGGCCTTCTGCCCATCATCTAACACGTTGTTGAATCATGCCTGGGAGTGGTTGAGGTATTTGGTTGGCTCTTTACAAAAACTACTTTACTGACACTTCAGCTATATTTTAGCTACTCTTATGGATCTTTTAAACCATTATGTTAACGGTTAAAAGGGATTTCAGCAGAATTATGAATTAATCATAAAATCTTCAAAGGCTATTTTGCCTTAGATACTAACTATAAAAGGTTACCATAAAATACAAGAGATATTAATTAAATTGTTACAAATGTTCTTGTGCCTGTTTGATTGAACCTATATAATACTTCTTTAATGTGACCTAACATATTCAATAAAAAAAATGTATATACAATGTTACAAAGTCTCATAAGATGAGATGGCCTACATATTATAAAAAAAACTTTTACAATAAAAAAAAATTGTGAACTACTTTGTTGTAGTTTTATCAGCCAAAGTGTTGCTTCAGTACAGCACAGACTCTCTATATACTCCACCCTAGTAAATGGCAGAGATGAGAGAGTGTGTCATCTGCTTAGTGGGAGTGCTGGCGGTGAGGAAATGACAGAGGAGACCCGGAGCAATGTTACTGGAGGCCACCCCATAGAGCCCATCTACTGTACCAGTGCAGTGCCATGGCCTTTTACCAGAGCCTTTACAGAAAAAGCAAAACCTCACAATTTAGCCATGAGCTCCTGAGGATAAAAGTCAGTGGAACTTTGGGTACACAGCCAATGTGACACCCACATTCAGTCGGGAAACCACAACAGAAATACAGAAAGAAAAAAAAGAAAGAAACGAAATGCTCGGGTGGAAAATGGAAAAGAAAAACAGTAGCAGACAGCAGTGGCTATGGGGTTTTATTTGAAAAGAAATGTTGTATAGTGCTGTCAGTCCTTTTTTTTATTACTGGGCAGGAAAAGATGACACAAAGTACACTCAGACTGACAAATGACCTATGAGAATATGTATAGGTTATGGTACACCTCTCAGTCCCAAGACCACAACACAGAAAAGCAGTAGAGCCTTAATTCTTCACTAAATTCAATAACTGAAAGTCAGTTCTTGATACAAAGGGCAGAAAGCTTCTTGGAATGTTTCTTTCTCATTTCAGTGGATTTCAGCACCACTTTAGAGTTTATGAATTAATTTAGCCCTGAAGTTTCTTTTTTCTGAACATGCCCTTTAAGCTAGAATGGCCAGCGTTTTACATACAGACTCCACACAGAACACTTTTCACCGCCCACACAACAACCTTTAACAGCACTCGCTGTGACCTCGTCATTTTTCTGCTAGAAATGAAAGATTAAAAACCTGTGTGAAACGGCATTGCCTTTATCTGCTAACCTTGAGAACATAAACCACAGCCTAACAGTATAAATTTTTTTCTTGATTTCTCCCTTTGAGAGCGGCAGAGTTCGGCAGTTCTGGTGGAATGTTGTCAGAGCCTCTAAGGAGTACATTCTTTGTTGAACATAATAGAGGAGCCAGAGGGGCCGTGTGCTAGAAGGGGAGCGGCCCCACTGTGATCCCTCCTGTGAAAACAGCAGCCCCGTCACTCACTGCACAAGTACCTCATTATCGTCCACAGCCAACAGTGAACAACTCACCATGGTGCCCGGCTGCATTGGCCAGTGCCGCTGCTAGCATATTCAGCATTAATAATGTGTACAGATTAAAAGAGAAATTACAATGTATTTATGAGGAATAAGGAGAGAATTACCAGAAACATGTCTGAAAGTTACCTCCATTGAACCTTTGGGGGTTGTTTTGCTAAGACTATATACTTACACACATATATATATATATATATATGTCTATGTGTGTATAGATATAAATCACTACATCATTACATTAAGTAACATGTTGTTTGAATGAATTACCCCTTTCTTAAATATATATATAAATTGATTTAAGAAAGGGGTAATTCATTCAAACTACATGTTACTTAATGTAATGATGTTGTGATTTATATCATACACAGTAGAACCTCGATACTCGTGACCTTGACACGCGAATGGCTCGAAAGTTCGGAGTAACATTTAAAAAAAGATTTTGTGCTAATAAATTACATAACATTTTTTTAAAAACTATTTTATTATTGCATTATTCATTTAAAATAGTAAATAAAACATGTATTTTCAAGTAATTCACATTTTTTGTTTAAAGTTTATAGTACAGTACATGTACAATTCCCCCTGAAAAAGGAACCATTAAAAGGAGAGAGTCAAAACCTTGCGATTTTTTGTTATTCGCGAGGGGTCATAGAACGTAACCCCAGTGAGTATCGAGGTTGCACTGTATTATATGATAAAGTCTTACTGGCTGTTCTGTAAGTGTTCTGAAAACCTATTACTTGTTATAGGGTTGATGAAATTTGTTCAACCCTGAACTAAAAAAGAGTATTTTTGGCACTAGTTTTGCTTACGATTTAGACCGAGGGATCACTATAAGTTCTGCTTTGGTGTTGTCTATGTGTATGTAAAGCCAAGCTACTGTCTTAGTTAGAATATATATAAAATACATATATAAAAGACATCAGAACATCTAATAACTAAATATAACACACTTTAAAATAGCAATTAGTAAAAAATTGCAAATTACAAATAGATGCAGATGTGATTAGTCTGCTAATAAAATAACGTATGTGTGTTGTCCCTCCTTGTACAGTAAGAAACTGATTGGCGGGAATAACTCTATTGCCACTGGTTTACGTGCAAGTGTGACATCACCCAAAGTTAATAAAATGTTACCACGTAGCTGCTCTCTTGAAAAATGCAACTTATTTTGACTATCTATTAGCTGCCAAAACAAAGGCCAAGCTGGTCAAACTGGTAGGCCATCTGTGCGAGCTGGGAGGTACTGTAGAGAAACAGTTTCTGAATTACTGATTTTAATGATACAATGCAGACAATTAGCTTTTTTAGTCAATAAGAAAGCTGGTAAAGGAGACTGAGTTATCTGACCAGATCCGCCAGTGTTTTGGCAGCTGGTAACTGTTCATATAGGCTGGGTTTTTTATCAGGGTAGATATTTAGCTAGCTTACCTTACATAGAAAGATGAAATCACTAACACTGAACTTGTGAACTGACATATACATTATAATATAATAACATACACAATTCTTTATTTATGTGTCTCGCAAATATTACATTTAATAGCCAACATTTGTGTTGTATGATTCTCTTAGTGTCAGTGAATCCTTTCATGGGACAAGGTGCAAGTAGACATATATTGAACCCCCTAATCACACAAATACTGCGACACATACATAGACTAACAGAATAATTAAACATATTACAATATTAAAAATCAAATCAAATCAAATTTTATTTGTCACATACACATACATACAGAGTACAACATGCAGTAAAATGCTTTATACAACTGCAGTGAAACTCCATTCTTTCATAAACGCCCTTCATTCTTAAAGAAATAAACATGAGTCTTCAATTTTAGTGATAACATAATACAAACTAGGTCTAACATTGGCATGAAAAGAGGTTGACAACTTCATGAACTAAAGATATCTGATGCCGGCATTTAGCAATTCAGGGAGCCAGGTACCCTATCTTTTAGTTTTTTCTGCCCCCTAATTGTTTGTTTTTTTACATTTTAGCAATGGGAATAGGTCTATTGGTTGACATGTTAAATAATTTGCTATCCAATAGATTTACATTTAACATTTGGCAGATGACTTTATTCAGAACGACTTGCAATTATCTCATTTATGCACATTTAGAAGGCGGGGGTTAGGGGCCTAACTCAAGGCCCTTTTTTGGAACTCATGACGTTCTGATCAGATATCTACTGTCTTTAACCAATGAACTACCATTTCCCAATGGCAGCTAAACCACCCCAATTGCCTCTAATACAAGGGAATGTTTTGGGCAATAAAACTTTCAGATTTATTTTCAGATTAATTGATCAATGCAAAAAGCCTTCAAGCCCCTCCCATGACATTCATTCTTAAGTTTATTAATCATGTAGGTTCTTACATTTATTTCATGACTCCTGTTGCTCCGGTCCTGTTGTGGCAATAGAATTATAATATTCTATAATATCCTGTATAGAATATTGTAATACCATGGCCAAAATATGAATATTGGTCAATATAACAATATCCAAAGCCTTTTGGTCTAAAACAGTTTTCAACACTGTTTGAATGGCATTACCCATGATGCCAGTGTTAAGATATAATAAAATTCAATTATTGGCAATAAGCCTCCTCCATCTTTTAAATCCCATTCTCCAATTCTGTCAAAAAACATCTTCAACCTCTGTCAGTAAGAACTGACAGAAAAGAGGAGGAATGCAATGTTTGAAGCTAAGCGAAATGGCAGTAAAATATTACGTGGGTCCTATGACTTGATGTCACCAAAATAAAGCAAATAATATTAGCGAAAATAACTTGAACATATGAAGGTTTGAAACATTTTATTTCTAAAAGAACTGGTAAGATTTTTTGGGGTGATCTTTGCTCTGCAGCTTTTAAGGCAGAGGTCTGAATACACTAAAGGTTTAGTAGAATGTGTGTAGAATCACCTGCTAAGTTTATCACACCTGCAAAATATCCAAGCTGTCAGGATGTAGGGAAAACTGTTTTTCATGACCCAAATAGCATGTCAAATCTGTTTTATTTGTTTATTTAATTGAAAATACAGTTCATAGGGTGTTTTCATTTTGGATGTGATTTACAAAGCCTGAAAGACATACAGTGTCTCAAACAGTGAAATTGATAGAACTGAAGGGTGGGTATTAAAATACCAGAAACCAATACTGTCACTTGAAGAGAAAATTCAACTGATTAAATATAAAAGTTTTTTGTATCTCACAAGAATGGGAAAGGTAATATGTGTTCTAAATTTTATTATAATTGTATTACTCTTGGATATTTACCAGCTGTTTACACATATGATGCAAACCACATTTTAAAAAAAGCTTGTGAAATAATTACTGACAGTATATACACATCAACACTTTTATTTTGTGTTCATATTTTTAGTAGTATTTTGATGCATATCATTGCTTTTAAGTGATGTTCCACATTCTATGCAATTATAGTATAGTTAGTATAGTTGTACTTTTCTAAGTATCTCTCTTACTTGACACAGCTTTTGCAAACAATCAGAATATTTTTTTCTCCCCATAATTTGCATGTCATAATTGAAGCAATTACACAGGTTATTACACTGCACATGCAATTAGGTATCTTAGTAAATCAGGTCAATGAATAAATTGTAATATATTGCATTTTATTGTAATTTTATTATGGTATAGACATTTCAGCTATGCACTTTAATCAGTACTACAATGGCACTGATTAAAATATCTAATTTCCACTGCTGCATTACATAAAATCTTTTTCCTAGTGTCTGCCGCAGCAGCAAAAACTAATCTGCAAGAACCCTTCAGTTTTTTACTAAAACAGACATGACTTATCATTCTATTCCACACATACTGAAATGCTCAACTTTGCAGCTTGGACACATGTTTGTAAAGTTGTTGTGGCAAGTTTTATTGAGGAAGCTGTGTGAGCTGGTACTCTTTCACAGAATACCAGTGCTAGTGTGTGAAGTGGACAAATGAGAACTGGCAGTGATTGACATTTTTGTAAAAAAATAAATAAATAAAAAAAAAATACAAATATATTTCGTTCAGAAATGGCTGTTTTAATACAAAACCTTACAAATAAAACTTGCAAAGAAAATGCATAATTTGAAGAGTGAAAATACAGTCCAGGTCTACTGTGAACTCTGTTATCTAACACGAAATTACTGATTTAAAACATGCAAAATTTAACCAGCTTTTGCCCATTTTGTTCATTTTCCTCAAGTGCACACACACACACACACACACACACACACACACACACACACACACACACACACACACACAGCGGGGGTGTTAAATTCACTGAGTGCCAAATTCAAATGCACTCAGTGGATTAGCTCTCAGAAAGAAGAGTGTCTGTGAGAGGCTGAATATGCCTGAGGAAAACTGACCTGTGTCCATCATGATTACAGCCTCCCAGTTTGTTACGCAACTGTGCTACAAGTGCAGTCAGACAACTCCTACAGCTGTTTCATGCTGGAGTCACGACTCAAATGTGTAGGCTCTACATTAGCTTTTGTTCACTACCTGCACTGAGTTTTTTCTCTTCTGTATGATGGCCTGTTGCAGGCCTCCTCCACCCCCACTAGGTGGGTGGTGAGCCCCTCTTTTCAAAGCGAGGGGGTTTTCAAATGGAGATGGAGGTGGTGGGGTGACCACCTATTTTGCGTGTAGGCTGCTCGTTTGGGGTGCAAGGGCCGATTGAGCCTTCCCCATCCTCTGTTGTGCTGCACTGTTATATAACACCTTGCTTCAGATGGGTGCAGTGTGCAAAAAGTACACAAAAGCTGATAGCAATAATAGTAACCGAGCTCATACAACAGGCAATTGTTGGAGGTAGGAATGCTGGTCTAATGAATAAATATTAGGTAAACCTCTTTCCCATTTTTCATTCCCAACTAGCAACAGAGCATACATGTCTGAAACCTTAATACATAGTTTCTTTTTTCTCGATGGTGTATGAGTGTGAGTGTGAGTGTGAGTGTGGGTGGGTGTGTGGGTGTTTGCGTGGGTTGTGAGTGGTATATAATTTGCAGATCTGCTGTTTCTTCTTGTGAACCATGCATACACAGTAGCTTATTCACAATTTGTAATGCCTTTGATTCCTTTTGAAAAAATAAAATGTCTCAAGGACAACGCTCAAGTGACAAGGACCAATCAGTGTAACAGCTTTTCTGTGCTCAAGCTTAGTCCTTTAATTTGAGTTTACTATCTGTATAGATAAAGAAGCTCATATGAAAAACAGGGGTAACAAAGGTATATAAACCACAAAATAAGCTAGCTGTAAGATGTTATTATTCCTGGAGTATAGATAAAAAAAAAAGCACAGGATTTGTATGCAATAAAAAATTGTAATAGATTTTGCAACACTAATTTGGTCTGTAAGTATTCACAACTAAGACATTAGTTTCCCCTATTTCAATCACTCATCAACTCTGACCCCAAAATAAATATTAATTAATGTAAAATTTACAAAAATGTGACATATTTTCTTCTTTGATTACTCTTGGCTGAATATTATTATATATTCCTATAATTTATAAGTCTATATTATTGGCTGGCTGCATGTCTTTCAGGCTAAATGATAAGATGGTTGGAATATTTCACATCCTTTTTGTTTTGCACTTATAACTCATTATCTGAATAGTTTTAGTCTATCACTGAGCTTTAGAGAGGCTTTGATTAAAAGAATATTAGCACTTCTGTTAAAATGCATACTGACATGTACATGTAACCTCAGTGTCTGTAAATATTATAACTACCTTGACTGAAAACGGTGTAAATGAGACATAGGACAATTATACATTTGCCAATTTGGTTTCCGATTTTGTTTGAATTAGATTGGCTAGTTAAGTCTTTTTTATTAATTGTTTTTTCCTTACTACAGTATTTCATCAGATAGCTTTTAATTGACAGCCCTGGATAATATGCTTAATGAACTTAATATCCAATTACCCACCATACAAATTAATTTACCATTACATGGATGTAATTATTGTAAACAAGTTAATGTTAGATATATGCTACAAAATACACTATATTGCCAAAAGTTTGCGGACACCTTGTCATAAGTATGGTATGTGCTATTTGAGCATCACATTCCACAGTATGTCCCAATTTGCTCTTATAATTCCCTCCACTCTTATGGGTAGATTTTTCACTAGATTTTCTAATGTGCTTGTCAGGTACTGATGTAGGTGAGGTGAGGAGGTCTGGGGTGCAGTCAGTGTTCCAACTCATCTCAAAAGGGGTTCAAGATCAGAGCTCTATAACAGGCCACTTAAGATCTTCCTTTCCAAGTCTTGTAAACATTATCTTCATGGAGCTTACTTTGTGCACAGGTACATTGCCATGCTGGACCTGGTTTGGGTTTTCATGTTCAAGTGAACGCAAAATTTTCATATATCACATCCAAAGACAATCTATACAATTGTGTACCTCCAGCATTGTGGTAACAGTTTGAAGAAGAACCACATATGGCAGGAAAGGTCAGGTGTCCCAATTCTTTTGCCCATATAGTGTATATGTGAAAAATATTAAATTATTTGGTTTCAAAATTGAATGGACCAGGTTTTTGGCTCAAATCTTACAGCATACCATCTCTTTATTTGTAGAATCGAATTGTATAATTCTAACAACATGATGAAATATTGTAATGATGCTTATTTAATATCAGAATTGTATTTACCTTTGGAATGGATAACACAGAGTAGCATTGTACTGTATGAGAAAAAATAACTTTGGGGGGAAAAATTGAAATGTGCTTGCTCTAGTTAGAAGGTTGTCTCTGTAATGTAACACACTGTATTTAGGTATATTACATGTACTTTGATTAAATAAAAAAACCAAAGTTTAAAATTACTACAGGTCAGTAAAATCTTATTTTATTTTATTTTAAATTCAAAGTAATATTATGTTGCTATATCTAAGCTTTTCTAGCAGCTCAACTGTGAATACAGAGCTTAATATGTATTGTATTATAAAGGATATTGCAGACACTCTATTGCATACAGTAGATCATGCTCATAGATTTCAAAACATTAAAAAGGCTGATAGTAATAAAATATTGTATGTGGAAGCCATTGTATGTTGGGGTCCTATATTTACCTTCTTGTTCTCAAGGTACACAGCTCTGGTGTGTCTAAGCTTCAGGTTTATAACAAGAATTGCAGCTTTTTTTTAGGGAGACCACCTCCATATCAGGTAGCTCTCCATCCTTTCAAGGAAAGTCAAGCAGAACCATTAACAAAGGAATTCTGGAGAAGAATGTATACATCTCAGCCCACTGAGCATTTCACACACATCATTCCCACATAAATTACACTGAGGCATGATTCCCCTCTCACTTCCTCTGTTTACCCTGCCCTTGGTGATAAATGACCATTAAGGCACTTCCCTTACTCTGCCCTGATGACAGATCAGCAGATCACAGATGGGAGAAACCTCAGCAGTTTGCAAAATAATCTGTCTCTGTGTTTCAAAGCAAATCACCTCTCTGTGTCTACTCTGTCCCTTTGTGTCACCATATTATAATGCAGTGACAGGACGTAAAGTGCAGTTGACTATATTCCAATCATATTTGTCAGTCTCACATGCAAATGAATGTGTTTAATTAGTGTCTGCATTCAGTATTCAAATATTGGTTGTGGTTGCCAGTCAAGAAAATCTTGTTGCCTGTACTGCAGATATTTGGATTGGACTTGGCAGAGAAAGAGAGAGGATGAGAGAGAGGAGGAGAGAGGCGTCATCTCACTGCCTCTTCACCAGCTGCTCAGCAGAGCTTGGCTCTCTCTTCTGCCGGAGCGAGAAGAGTGGGCTGCTTTGGCACAGGCATTAGTGAGGAGGGTCAGGGGTATCCTCTTCAGGGACAGCCGTGAGGGGGAGTGCATGAGGGGGCTGTGGAGTGGACTAAACTAGAGAGCGCTCTGAGCAAGGTGTGGAGTTCAGCCTAAAAAAAAAAAGAAGAGAAAGGTACAGGAAGCAGAGTGCAAAAGATTTGTGTATATAAGCTTGTTTGTTTTTGTCTTAGCTTCTTGCTGGATGTGCTCTACTCTCAGTCATGCTAATCACAGAGGGCCTCTCGGTTTCACAACAGGATTTACCCTATTCAGCTGTTCTCTTTAGCACTAAGAGGAGCTAAAAATTTTGATCCAATTAAGTTTTAAATCATTGTCACTTTATTTCCAGCACATCATAAATCATTCTGCTTACAAAAGTCACTGACCAAAGCTAAGAGATAGTTGAGCGACCTCCAATGAGAGATGTTTGACTGGCTTTATTGGAAACTCAGATTGTGAACTATGGAAATCCAACAGGCCTTGATCCAGGAGCTTACTGTGGAGTGCAAAGGGGAGGCATGCAGTAGTTCATAAATTAGCATCTTTCCTGTCAGCTCAAATTGTTGCCCCTTGTTTCCTCACTGCCATCAGGGTGGCCTTGCATGAGAGTGTTCATTTTAACACACATTAAATTTATCAACTGGCTTGGTCAATATGCTGTGATCATACAGTATAAATTAGGTTATTGCTACATTATATTTTCAACAGTGTTTTAGATAGAAAGTTTGCTTAGTCTGTGGCATAGTGGACAATATCATAGACTTAAGTCACTTTGTACAGCCAATTCTGTAAGTCACTCTGGATCAGGGCATCTGTCAAGTGAATTAGAGGAACCTTTTAAAGATTTCAATTTAAAACAGATTAATCTCAATTTAAAAAAGAGTATGTTCGCCATTGGAATTGTTCATCATTTGAGGTGATGCTGTGCACAGTGTGTAAATTGTCATTGCTGCTCACTGATTTTTGTCTTGGAGGCTTGCAAGGACATGGAAACATCCAAACAGGCTTTTTTTGTTACACTTATAATAAATTTCCACATTCAGGTCTATTCATTAGCAATATCCCATTGTCCACAGAGATATGACTGTGGAAACACGTGTGGGTTCACTTGTCAGTATTCAGTTTGTCATGTAATAAAACTAAATCCACAGTACATTTCTACCTGTGCAACCTTAGACTTAAACAGAGCCTTCTGAAAAGAGCTACCTAGTCAAAAGAAAGCCACAGCTTGGCCACACACTGTCTTATTGCATTCCAGTGGGGATGAGGAGCTTTGTCTGGCTGTGGGGGACACTCTGATTTATAACCCAACACAGGAGCATGAGTGTTGAGGGCAGACAGAGTAGATAAAATGCCCATCTATACATCAAAGACAGTGCTTGTTTCATTATATGAGATCAGGCTTACCACATCTCATTCTCAAAAAATGTGGTGCTGGCAAGAGCAGATGCAGCAGGATCAGATCAGTGGGGCCATGAAAAAGGAAGTTCCCATGTTTTCTAGCATGTCAAATACCTCAGTGATGTTGGCATAGTGTACATTTCTGGTTTAGGGGTTACAAGTAGCTGCAGAAAACACCTGGCAGAAAGGTGACTCACAGAGCATATAATTGCTCTGACATTTATAAATGATTTAGGATGAACTACTTTCTCTTGCTAAGTAAAGACATTTTGCATATATTAGTAATCATGTCAAAAACATTGCTTCCACTTAGTCAGACTCATGTACTGTCAGGCCCTTTTATTAATGCCGCAAGGTGATGACCATGATTACAGTCCCCTGTTTGTAGGTGGCAGACAAACTGCAATCTCCATGTGCCTTAACTTGCTTTGCTATGGCAACAAAGCTGTTCAAAGGAAAAATAAGTGAACTGTAAAAAATTAATAAAAATGAAAACAACAATAATAATAAAAACAACAACAATTATATTAATAATAATAATAATAATAATAATAATAATAATAATAATAATAATAAATGCTGTTGTTGTGTTGTTTGTGGCAAAGACATTCCAATATTGTAAGACATTGCCTCAGACTTGACACATAAGTGTACTGTTTCAGGCTTCTTGTGGTATTCTAAATGTTTCCACTCTTCCATAAACGTTCTCACTCAAAACAATGCTAGTACACAGACCTAAGGAGCATTTTAATTGCAACATGTGCAAATTAATAAACACAGAACTTACCTTCCATAACCCGATAGATTATACAAATAATGAACAATTTCAATGGTCAAAAATTTATAGTTTGTTTCCATTTGGTTGTAAATTGGAATCTTTCAGGGAATATTTCAAGGTCCCTCTACTTCACTTGTGTGAACACAAGTTTTTTACTTGTTAATCTTATTAACAATTATGCCTTTATCCAGAGTGACATGAGGAAGTGACTTCACGCCTCTATCAATAAATACATTCTGATACTGGGTCAGGGACTAAGCATAATATCACTTTAAAGCGTGCAAATTGGTGAAGACAATACAGCAAAGCCCACTGTCCTGAATCTGATAATTCATTAATAAGTTTTATTAAAGTTTTATCTCATAAGAATGATTCCTGTGCTTTTTAATCCTTTACGCTACAATCAAATATTAATTTATAAAATAAAGATGTTTACTAATCTAAGAAAAAAGACTTACAAGAACCTAAATCAGTACAAATATGAATATAGGAAGATATAAAAAAAGTTAAGATTAAAAGGTTTAAAATCTTCTGACATTAAAATTAAAATTTTCTTTGAAGCAGGATTTTTCAACACAAATTCTTCTTTGCACATCATCACTTACATATTGTCAAATGCAGCCTAAAAAGCATGGCTGTTGCTAAGGCAACTGAAGAGAGGCAGGAGAGCTGGCAGTGGTGATCATCTGTCCCTAGGAGGACTCCAAAAACACATGATGGCTGCAGGATGAGCTACTATTAGCCTTTCCATTTGCAAGATATAATATAATAAGAGTATTGTATTACAGTATATTAGAGGGGAAAAAGTGCACACATTTATTGAAATCATAGTAACAACAAACAGCATTGTAACCACCTCTTTTTCTGGATATGCACAAACAAGACATCATAGCCTCATGTCAACTTTAAACTGGTCTGTTTTTGACAAAACCCTGAATATGGACATGTGCCATGCATGTAAAGTCTTGAAAGAGCTGAGATCTAAGGTGGTAGAAGAAAATTCTGTGTCGGTGTACCTAAGTGTGTCACTCTTTAATGTCAGCTGAGTGGGCTGCTGTACATTCTTTTTGCCTTATTCACAGTGCTGGCGTAGGCGGTTAATTCATGTTTGTATTCAAAAGGTTTACCTAAGAGGGAAACATTTTATTATATACTCTCTTTGAAATCAATGACTAATTGTCTTCCTTCTCTCTAAAACATGGTCCACTTCTTGATTGCAGACTTCCTCATGCGGGGGCAGGGAAGGTGGGAGCACTGAAGTCAAGAAAAGGGGTGGCAAGCGACAGAAAAGCGAACACCTACAGGCTGCTGGCCTTGATGGCTTCACACTAAGGATTCTTCCCATTCTTCATCTTTGAGAGAAGATGGGCAAAAGGCCAGCTCCTGAGTGACTGGCACATGCACAGGCCGTGAGTCACTGACAGAGAAAGTTCTGTCATTACAGACACACACTGAGCTTCTATCTACTAACCAGACTCTGTTGCTGCTATTATGAAAATTACATCAATATACTTTGGCATATCAGATTATTAAAAGCTGAATGGAATTTATACTAGTGTTTAAAAAACAATGAGGTCCCATTTTGTGGGGTTATTTTAAAAAATTTTAAATACCTACATTTCATTTCATATCTTTAAGGTTTAAGCTTTTAAAATGGCAAGGAATTTTAAATAGAATTTTGGCATAAAACCATCATATATACAGACATAGCACACAACCATCCATAAATACTTGAATAATTTTTCATAAAAACCAGTCATTTTTTTTTAATTAATTTATATGGAACGGGCATTTATTTTATGGACTATCTGCCTTTAGAGATCATGCTCAGTAAAAATCTAGTTAAACTACCACCACGGTCAAAAGAGCCATGAAGACCTTATTTACTAAAGAAAAAATTTAGAGTCAGTGACCTAAGTTCAATAGTTACATCAATATTTACATAGGGGAAGATCTTTATATTCAAACTTGGCTTACATCAGTATTTAATTAGAATTTTTGTTTGCCCATTGAGATATTTCCCCATGTCCAAGGTTATTTTATTTTATTCTGTATATAATATTTTCTTGTCCAGAATGCTCAGGACAAGAGTTGTTCAGTTGCATCTAGAAAATCATATTAAAAAACTTTCCATTAAATCTAAAAACAATTTGGAAAGAAAATGTGGATTGTCAACACAAATTCTTATCACTGATATGTTTTAATATAATGTAGTAAAAGAGAAAGAGATAAAAACAATTAGTTTATAATAGTGTGATAACATACAAATGAGTATAAGGCAAATTAGTATTTAATGGTAGCAGTGTAATGTTTTGCAAATAAATGATTTTTGATAATCATGACTAAGGCAGAAAGTGGAGTAATTATGATATTCATGTTGATCCTATAGTCAAACTTCTCAAATTAACATATTTTAGTCTTGACACCTGCAAAATATAATTTGATTGAGAACATTCTATTTTTTGCACAAAGAGCTGGAGCCTAAAATTTTGTTGTGTGGCAGAAAGAGGAAGCAGGATTGAAATTAAAATGGGAGAAATGACCAGTCATTAAAAAAGCTCAGATAGAAATAAATAATATTAGCAGGAATTAAAGACATGCCTTAAAATGCCTTGATTAACTGGTGAAATAGAATCTGATAACCCAGCAATTAGAAGAGCACAAGCCAGTGCATTCTTAGTGCTGGTCCCAAGCCCGGATAAATGGGGGGGGTTGCGTTAGGAAGGGCATCCAGCGTAAAACATGCCAAATCAAATATGCGGGTCACAGATAAGAATTTAATACCGGATCGGTCGAGGCCCGGGTTAACAACGACCACTACAGGTATCGTTAGCCAACAGGGTAGCGGTGGAAATTGGGCTACGGCTGAAAGAGGAGAAGGAGAGGAGGAAGACGTCTACAGAGACTGCAGGGAAAGGAGAAGTGTAGGAGAGTGGAGGTTCGGGTTGGTACTTTAAATGTTGGTACTATGACTGGTAAAGGGAGAGAGGTAGCTGATATGATGGAGAGAAGAAAGGTAGATATGGTGTGTGTTCAGGAGACCAAGTGGAAAGGGAGTAAGGCCAGGAATCATGGTGTGGATGAAAAGAGAAATGGTGTAGGGGTGATCCTGAAGGAAGAATACAGTAAGAGTGTAGTGAGGTGAAGAGAGTTTCTAATAGGGTGATTAACGTGAAGCTGGAAGATGAGGGGATGATGATAAATGTCATCAGTGCCTATGCTCCACAAGTTGGCTGTGAGATGGAGAAGGTAAGATTCTGGAGTGAATTAAATGTAGTGGTAGATGGTGTACCTAGGAATGAATGATCGGTGATTGATTGGGGCAGACTTTAATGGGTATGTAGGTGAAGGGAACAGAGGTGATGAGGAGGTGATGGGTAGGTATGGTTTTAAAGAGAGGAATGTGGAAGGGCAGATTGTGGTAGATTTTGATAAAATGATGGAAATGGCAGTGGTGAATATGTATTTTAAGTAGAACGATGATCATAGAGTGACCTATAAGAGTGGAGGAAGGTGCACAAGGTGGACTATGTTCTATGTAGGAGATGCAACCTAAAGGAGATTTAAGACTGTAAGGTGGTGGCGGGAGACAGTCTAGCTTGACAGCAGCGGATGGTGGTCTGTAGGATGGTTTTGGAGGTGAAGAAGAAGAGGGGGAACATGAGGACTGAAAGAAGAATAAGATGGTGGAAACTAAAGGAGGAAGAGTGTAGTGTGAGGTTCAGTGAAGAGCTCAGACAGAGGATTGGTGGTAGTGAAGAGGTGCTGGATGATTGGGTAACTACTGCAGGAGTGATGTGGGAGGCAGCTAGAAAAGTACTTGGTGTGACATCTGGAAATAGAAAGCAAGACAAAGAGACGTGGTGGTGAAATGAAGAAGTGCAGGAGAGCATTAAGGAAAAGAGGTTGACAAAACAGAAGTGGGATCGACAAAGTGATGAGAAAAGTAGGCAGGAGTACAAGGAGATGCGGCAGCAGGTAAAGAGGGATGTGGCAAAGCCAAGAAAAAGGCATATGAGGAGCTGTGTGAGAGGTTGGACACTAAGGAAGGAGAAAATGGATTTGTACTGATTGGCCAGGCAGAGGGACCGAGCTGGGAAGGATGTGCTGCAAGTTAGAGCAATAAAGGATGGAGATGGAAATGTCTTGACTAGTGAGGAGAGTGTGTTGAGAAGGTGGAGGGAGTATTTTGAGCAGCTGATGAGTGAAAGAAAGAGAGAAAAGGTTGGATAATATGGAGTTGGTGAACCAGGAAGTGGATAGGATTAGTAAGGAGGAAGTGAGAGCAGCAATTAAGAGGATAAAGAGTGGTTGGAAAGTCGGTTGGACCAGATGACATACTGGTAGAAGCATGGAGATGTTTAGGAGAGATGGCAGTGGAGTTTTTAACCAGATTGTTTAACAAGATTCTGGAAGGTGAGAGAATGCCCGAGGAATGGAGAAGGATTGTGCTGGTACCGATCTTTAAGCATAAGGGAGATGTGCAGACATGCAGTAACGTAATGTTGTAAGGTTTCGAGACAGCGGCGTTGAGTATAAGGCAGGAGGCGGAGCTGAATGTGGCAGAGCTGAAGTTGTTAAGATTTTCAGTGGGAGTGACGAGGATGGACAAGATTACAAATAAGTTTATTAGAGGGACAGCCCATGTAAGACATTTTGGTGGCAAGGTGAGGGAGGGGAGATTGAGATGGTTTGGACATGTGCAGAGGAGGGACATGAGTTATATTGGTAGAAGAATGCTGAGGATGGAGCCACCAGGAAGGAGGAAAAGAGGAAGGCCAAGAAGGAGGATCATGGATGTGGTGAGGGAAGACATGCAGGTAGTTGGTGTGAAAGAGGCAGTAAAAAACAGTTTTATTATCATTATCAATATTATTAATTATAATTAATTGATTTAATCTATTATAGATTAAATTAATTTTATTTTTTATTAAATCAGTGAGTATGTAATAATTTACCTTTTACCCAATTTCTATTAAAACCAAAAGCCATGAAAATCTTAAATAAATGAAACTGTTTGATTCATACAAATAACAGGACAAGGATATGCACACATACAACCCCCAAAGAGTGTTGCCCTAACATGCTATTGAGTTTGACTCATGAAAAATGACAACAGTAAAGCCGTAGATGTCTCAGGCCAGCACACGGTGCCTATGCCTAAAGCAAATAAACCAGCATTTGTAATTACAACCGAACACCAAATGAGTCATCCATTTGAAGCTGGCAAAAATCTTTTTCCAAATAAAAACATATGCTCTTTAATGTAAAATGGTGCTTGTCAGATTCTGCACATTCCAAAGTGACAGGAGCAGCATAAACTGCATGCAGGGACCCATAAACTTTGAAAGAAGTACTCCAGTGCCTTCTTCTTCTTCTTCTTCTTCTTCTTCTTCTTCTTCTTCTTCTTCGGCTTCTCCTATTAAGGGTCTCCACAGCGAATCATCCGTCTCCATACCCCCTGTCCTCTACATCTGCCTCTTTCAAATCAACCCAAGAAGTACTCCAGTGTACACAAATAAAAAAAAATCTATATTTTATTAATTGACTGGTCCTATTTTTTAAATACTTAGAAGACATAACATTTATTTAAAATTCCTTAAGAATATGTTTATAGTCTTAATCATTTTGTTTGAGTTGTTGTTGATGGAATACACGCAGCCGATGTGTTCTTTGCTTAGCTTAGGAGCATGCGAAGGTCACGAGGCTCGCAGGCCGACCTAGCAGAAGGCATGGAGATGGATGAGTCCTCACCAGCCTCTCCTGCTGGGCAGACCTCCCATTTCCCGTGGAAAGCACTCGCTTTGGCGGTTCCTTCTTCCGGGGCATGTAACGCTGCGCTTCGTATTTCTTTCTCCAAGGAGGGAGAGTTTTTAGATGCTAGAGAGCCCACAGTCTCCTCACAGCCTGTGCTGTTCGAGGAGCTCCTGGGGGTAGTGAGGTGGGCCGTCGCTTAGCTAGAGATAGCTTGGCCCAATGAGAAGCGGAAGCAACGTGTTCCCAGCAAGCTGGATGAGTGTTTCCTGCTTCCCACAGCACAGTCTACGCTCCTCCACCCCGAGGGGTCTAGGTCCTGGGAGACCCCATATGCGGCCCGTACTTTTGCCCTGCATTCGCTATACACGAATATAGTGAGGTTCAGGGAATGCCGCTATGGGGAGATGCCCAGGGTTGAAGAGAGGCTAGCTGGCTTTCGCTCCCCAGGTGATGCATCACTGAAGGATCCGGTACCGCCTACAAAAGCCACTTCGGCTCTAGTAGGTAGTGCTTATGTGGTGGCAGGTCACGCCGCCACACGATGAATGTGTTGTAGGCATACGAGGCTGACCTGCTAGAGATGGACGAGGGATTCAGCTCTGGGGCTGATGATTTAAGAGTTAAAGTTAAAGACCCTCAGGGCAACCAAGGTATGCCTGAACAGGCCAGGAGGAGCAATTAGGGCACATTACACCTCATTATACGGTGCCCGTACCACCTTGACAGCACCAGGGGGACAGACCGTTAGCTCTCCCACAAGACGTGCCTCAGAGCGCAGTCTCCCTCCACCAGGTGTTTCCCTCTATTTCCACCCGAAAGATCGCTGCGGATGGAGGAGGCCCGCCGCCTCTCAGGAGGCCCCAATGGCTGCAGCTCATTTCTACAGCCATTCTGGGAGGGTCAGAGACCAGCCTTGAGAGGCTAGTTCCCTTAAGAGATTTCCTGGCAGCTTGGGAAGGCCTGCCAGATGCATCTCGGTGGGTCCTGCAGTTTGGGTCCTCTCCTCCCTTAGTCAGAGAGTCAGGCTACTACAGCCAGAACTTCGTTGTTCAGAAGAGGAATGCGGCCGATCCTAGATCTGTGCTCCTTGAACCGCTCACTCGTGAGGCTCAGGTTCAGGATGCTCACTCTCAGGAAGATTGTGTCTCAGATCAAGTCCAAAGACTGGTTTGTCACGATAAATCTAAGGGATGCCTATTTCCACGTAGCCATCCTTCCTACTCACAGGAGGTTCCTGAGGTTTGCTTTTGGGGGTGATTCTTAGCAATATCGGGTCCTCTCGTTCGGCCTCGCACTCTCACCCTACACCTTTACCAAGTGCATGAATGTGGCTCCAGCACCGCTACGGCTTCAGGGCATCTGCATTCTAAATTATATCGACAATTGGTTGGTATTAGCTCGATCAGAGCTTTTGGTGATCTGGCATCAAGATGTCGTTCTCGCCTACATAAAGGAATTGGGGTTAAGACTAAACGCAGAGAAGACTGTGCTTTCTCCAGTACAGAGAACCACCTTCTTGGGTGTAGTTCACGGACTTGGGTGTAGTTCATGGACTCAACCGTGTTGCGGCCACAATTGTCTCCTGCAGTCAAGAGAGTAAAAGCAGGCCAATCACTTACTGTGAAGCAGTTCCAGAGGCTGCTGGGTCTCATGGTGGCAGCGTCCAGTGTGATCTCACTTGGCCTTCTCCATTTGAGACCCCTCTAGTGGTCACTCAGAGACATGGTGGAGCAGATATAGCAGAGATATTACAGAGCCCAGGTGGATCTGTTTACGACTCACACTGTCCCCTCTGGTTCTCTCTCTCTCACCCAGCCCCACTGGGCTGGACACCATGGTGCAGATGTTTCTAGCACCTGGTCTCTCTACTGAGGTAGTAAAAACCATCCTACATTCCAGAGCTCCCTTCACAAGGAGGTTGAATGCCGCTAAATGGCATCTTTTCACCATGTGGTGTGAGCACCAACAGTTGGACCCAGTCAACGGCCTGGTTGGTTCAGTTCTGGAGTTCTTGCAGGAACAGTTTGCCACAGGATTCGCTCTGACAACTCTGAAGGTTTACATGTCTGCTATCGCGACTTATTGTACCCCACCAACGGGGCAGTTGCTGGGGAAACACCCCCTTGTGACATGTTTAGTATGGGGCACCCAGAGTGCCTGTGTGGGACTTGGCAGTTGTGTCTATCTGAGCCATCCTTCAAACCCTTGCCTGAGGTAGCCCTTATGTATCTGTCGGTTAAGACTGCCTTTCTTCAGGCAATTTACACCCTTGGGAGGGTCGGGGACCTACAGGCTCTTTCCGTGGCCCCGTCTCTCCTGGAGTTTGCCTCTGGCATGGCCAGCGCTTTTCTCTACCCTAAATCAGGGTATGTGCCTAAGGTGCCTGCGGCTCCCTCATGACCTGTTGTTTTGCAGGCATTCTGCCCCTCCTCCTTTCCTAGCCCCCAACCAGGAAAAGCAAGCACTGAAGCACTGGACACATACCTCCACAGGATGAGTCCGTGGAGGGAGTCAGAGCAGCTGTTTGTCTGCTATGGCCCTCATAGGAAAGGTTTTCCGGCTAATAAGCAGACGCTCAGCAGATGGATTGTGGATGCCATTTCTTCGTGTTATGGGTCCTTTGGTCTTCCCCAATTCCTTTGGAGTCAAGGCTCATTCCACCCGGGTATGGCAGCTTTACGGCCTGGTCCGTTGGAGTTTTTCTCCCAGACATCCACCCCGCTGACCTTTGTCAGGTTCTACGACCTTGACATCAGAGCCACTCCTGCATGCCGATTGTGCTCAGACACACTAGGCAGGGACTGGTCAGTATAGCGTTACGTATGGAACCCTAGTTCCCTGAGGGAATGAGAGCTGTGTCAACGGGCCATACTCTGCATCCCTGCAGCGCTTACCATCTCCTTTTCTAGAAGCTAATGTCGCTACCATCGCTCACCAATTTTGTAGCTTTCTGGTTTACAGGACGTCACAGCTTGCCTATTGGCCGGATTTTACACATGATTCAATGCGTTCCCAAAGTGTTTTCGATGCAGCTCTCGTTCCCTCAGGGAACTAGGGTTACATACGTAACCTAGTGACGTTTGTTGCTTACAATTCATATTAATAATGAGGAGGACTATATTTTGTTAATATGCAAAACTATACAGAGACAAATAAAGCTATATACTGTATTTATCTATCTAGCTGTCATGCTATACATTTCTTCTTGTGGTAAAATGTGTGAGAGAGCCAGAAGTCCACTGGCAATCATTAGGTATTTAAAACTTCCCATGCAGTGGTGGAAAAACAATTGGTCATAATTTAGGCACTGACATTAGCTGAGAAAGAAAACTGCAAAACTCCCACATACCATTGTACATGAACAAGGAATAATTTGTATAATTTCAATATCTAATCTCTGAAAACTGTTATACTACATTTGAAATATATTTTTATATATTGATATAAGTTTTGTTTTATTATTATGTGTTATGCAATTTTATAATCTATTCTGATTAAAGTCAGAAGGTCATATTATTTATTTTTTAACAAGTATATCTTATTCCTTTTGTTTGAATAACTATTTGTTTCTATAGTAACAGGTTGTTCAAATGTTTTCTATGGTGCAACCTCCACAAATAAACTAATGGTAATATTGATCATAATGGATTTTTTAAATTGTGTTGTTAATTATCAAGAAAAAATATATAAACATAATCATTAAAGCAGTAAAGAAACATTTATTTAACATTTTTGGAGTCTCAAATATCAGCACTTTGTGACTATGAGAAAGTTTTCCACAGTACGAGAGTCTCAAAGACAGAGGACTTTGCACTTCAAGGTTTCTCAGTATTATGATTCATTCATTTAAGGGTGGTAATGCACTGTGCTGTTGTTCATTATTTTCACATAAAACAGCTTCTGTTTTTTCCTTACATATCATATGCCCTTTTACTACCATGTCACAGGTCTTCAAATAAACAGTCAGTGGTTGAGGAGACAAAACAAACAAAATGTCAGCAGTATTTTGATCACTGAGGTCACAATCATGTTAGTGACAAAGGAACTTCACCAATGACGATTACATATTACGTATATTTGTCACTAACCAAGAAGTCAGTGCAGTAACCTTTGTATGCATGATAATTTGTGTGTATTTAGAGTGTGACGCACACACACACACACACACACACACACACACACACACACACAAATCACAGCAGGCTAATGCCCTTACATGCCTGAGGCCTCCGCACCAGACAGGCCAGCAGTGGGACCTTCCAAAATCAACAGCAGTGAACAAACAGCACCAAGTGGTTGGAGCCGCAGTTATCAGTGGCACATATTTGCTGAATAATAGGAAGCTTTGGTGTTCACAGGACTACAGCAGAGCTGCTCAAAAAGAGTCTGAAAGTCTGAAATTGTAGAAGAGGCAACCTTAAGGTGGTCATACCTCCACTGCATAACTAATGTGACCTACACCAATAAAAACATTCAGAAGCCACTGATCCCTCTGTTGTTGTGTATTTATGTGTAATAAAGCTGTGTTCAAGCATGACAGGTAGAAAGGGCTGGTAAATAATGATTTCTGATTTATCTGAACACTTTTTGCTGACATAAAATAATGGTGCTTTGCTCTTGTTAAGCAAAAATATTTTAAAAATACCAGAGAATTTGGGTATTTTTTCAGGGCCAAAATATATCTTGAGGTGACATAGTTGTGGTGGTGTGGTGCTTAAACACAGCATTCTAAGGTTTAAACATGTGTAAAAGAGCAAACGAGTGGGCATAGCAGACCAGAAGAATGGCAGAAAAAGAAAGGACAGCTGGAGTTGCCTGCTGACAAACCGTGACATAGCTATCATCTGAGTAGGCTTTTAAGATGAGACATGTGGAAATGTGAAAGAAACATATTGGAATGGTAGCCAGAGTAAAGGCCTGGCTACCTATCAAGTAATAATGTGTAATAATAAAATGTGAAACAGTTCTACAGAGCGAAATTCAGTGAGATGGTATTGGTCTAGTATTGGACATGTATGACAGTTACAGAAATATTCTTAAAAATTGCTTGGAATTTACAGAATATTGCTGTTTTGCAGCTATTAGCCCTCCATGTCAGAATACCATGACACTGCTGTGTGGTCTGGAGAGACATGTCTAATTACCTGAGAGGCTGTTTATATGATTTGCATTTTGTACAGTTATTCAAACCCTATTTGAGCAAAAATTCTTTTTAATATTCATATACTGTATCTGCCAAGGCTTGGCCCATTTTTTAATGATATCTGACCTAATTTGAAGTACACAGATAAGATAAAGTTAATGGCTCATTACCATATACTATACAGATACGCCTAACTGTGGGACTTTGGCACTTAAAGTCCAACTTCAGGCCATTAAAGATGAAAAAGCAATCTTAATTTCCAGTTGTAAATACTTGACTAATTAGAATGTTACAATAAAAATGATAAAGTTTCTCTAACTGTATGAATTGAATAAATTAATAGATGAATAAAAAAAGAAAACATTTCATAGCCAGTTTAAGTATTTTCATTACAAACTATTAAAAACTATTTATTCATTATGTCACCGCATTGTAGTTATTTGACTTACATTTTTAAAGCAGTGTTTGGAAGTATAGAAAATTATGACTAATTTATAATCATCCAAATATATATTTTTTTAAAAATTAAGCACCGATAAACACTTTGCACGTTCTTCACTTGCTATTAAAATTAACTAATGCTATTAAAGATGAAGAGAAACTGGGTTTATGTATTTTTACAAACCAGTACTCTGGACAGTAGACCTCAGTGCTGACATCAGTCTTGTTTCTCAATGGGGAAAAAAGGCTTGTGGGATTCCGCTGATTTGCCAGGCATCAGCTGATAAAGGCCAGGGCCCCATTTACTTAGTCAACGGGAAATGATTTTGTCGCTTGCCTTTCATGTGCTTGTAATCAAATGGTATCAAAGGGCATGCAGGAAAGAATACCAGTGATAAGCATCCCTCCCCTTCCATTTTGCCAGTCAGAAGTCAGTTTTATCAGTTCGCCTTGCTTTGAAGTGCCCCATAAGACACTAAAGGTGAAATGGTTATAAAGACTTTTTTTTAATATTGACCAAGCCAGCCTGCACAAGAGCATGTTTACGGTAACTACGCATGTTGTTCAGGTTATCTACCTTTCTGGTCAAGACTGGTCTGAACCACCTACCACTGGTGTAACATTGCTTTTCTGCTCTTTAAAGTTGAGTACATTCAAAAGTAGATTTGTAACACTATTATTATAATTTGTTGCCAGCTGATTATGACAACACTACTGTACAATAACAATTTATCTATAAATGTAAATAGTCTTTGATTGAGTGTGGATTCAGAGAGAACTCAGAGTGAGGGGATTAAATAGGATTTAATCTACCAATCTAACGCTAACCTAGACCTCTTTGAAAAGCTTCTTCTTCCACTGCCCCCTACAATTTCCATAGCACTTTATTGCAGTCTCTATGACATATAATGTCTATTTATAAAAATAAACTGCACACAATTGCATAAAATATTGTTTCTTTAAAATTCTGTCTGTAAGTTTGGATAAAAAAAAAAAGCTACAACCACTTTATATACTTTATATATTTATATTAACATCCATCTCAGATGATCGGATCACATCAGTGCAAACTCCAGGATTGAACGGGGTTAAATTAATCTCATGATTAAATCACTTAAACTTATTATTAAGTAAATTATCATCAAAACCAGATGAAACGGCTCAATTGGCTAGGTTAACTGAGTGTGTTGAAGAATTAAAAGATTGGATGGCACATAACTTATTATTTAATTCTGATAAGAGAAAAAAAGACCAAAAAACAGTACACAGAAGCTCCAGCAATTCAAATTGCATTCAAAAGTATGTACTGTAACTACTAATTCAACAGTAAAAGACCTGGGAGTTATTTTAGACTGCAACTTGTCTTTAAAAAATCATATATCTTTCAACCCGTATTACAAAAACAGCCTTTTCCACCTTGGAAATATAGCTAAGCTAGGAAACGTTTATATCTGATGCAGAGAAGCCCGTCCATGCATTCATGACCTCCAGACTAGACTATTGTAATGCATTACTAGGTGGTTGTCCTGCATAATTTATTAACAAGCTACAGTTAGTCCAGAATGTAGAGTTCTCACAAGGTCGAGAAAATATGACCATATAACCCCAATCTTATTATCCTTACACTGGCTACCTGTTAAATTTCCAATCAACGACAAACTATTGCTATTTACAAAGCCCTAAATGGTTTAGCTTCCATGTATCTATCCAGTCTTCTATCACGCTACACTTGTCATGTTCTTCGAGATCTCAAAACTCTGGACTTCTAGTAGTTCCTAGAATAGTAAAGTACCCTAAAGGTGGTAGAGCATTCTCACATTTAACGCCTAAACTTTGGAATAGTCTTCCTGACAGTGTTTGAGCCTCAGACACACTCTCCCAGTTTAATTGCAGATTAAAGACGTATCTTTTTAGCATGGCACACACATAAAACATTACATATCATTAACTTGTGCTTCAGGAGATCTGATCAAATACACATTGTCAACTTGTGCTTATTAATGATTATAAACAGCAGCTATGCTAATTCCTCTCCACTGCTTCTCTTTCCCTACCCATGCTAAAGCCTAAGGTTGTGCCAGCTCCAGTTATATCCTACCTCATGAAGATTATAGACCTTAAATGAGTAGAGTAGTTGATGTTGGATCTATGATAATCTATTATGAGTTGCTCAATAGCTCCTGGTTCCACAATGTCAACTGACTGTATAAGACTGTAGAAAGGGCATTAGTCATAATCACACACTCAAGTGCTCACAGCAGTTCTCGCTCTCCAGTGTTTTCTATTGTTTTAATAATTTATAATCACACTCTGGATACCACCCAAATGAGGATATGTTCCCCTTTTGAGTCTGGTTCTTCTCTTTTTTCTTGCCACAGTCACCCCAAGATTGCTAATCAGGGATAAACACACATAATTCACTTATAGTAAATTTTTTGTTCTATAATTCTTACGTTTTGTAAAGCTGCTTTGAGACAATGTCCATTGTAAAAAGAACTATAGAAATAAACTTGAACTTGAACTTTACTTGCAATTGTGGTCTTACATTGATTACATACTGATTAGACTGATTAGCCCCCAATTTTGTCAGGTTTGTGATTTTCACACAGAATTAAATCACTTTCTAACTGTCCAGTGGCACACATAAGAGGTCACACACACGTTTTTTTTTATTGCAATTTGGGCATTTTGTATGCAGCACATATGAAAATACATACATACATACATACATACATATCCAGACATCACAAATATTTTTTTATTTATGAAAAAACGTGTTTATATTTTATATTATTCTAAAAAAAATTCTTTTCTGGATTGAAAATGATTCTCTTTTAGATGTTTCTTAATTCTAAATATAGTACAGCAAGTTAAAGTTTGTTCTCCTCTCAAGAAAGAGGTATCGTATATAAAAAATTATAAGATAATCCTGGCAAATGTGTTATCACTTTGTTCAATTACATCATCATCTACAGTATATCTATCTGTGTATCATCACCTGAGGTAAAATCACTCACAGTCTCACTGTTGTCACTTCAGTTTAGACTGATCATTGCTCACACTTACAACAGTCAAGAAATAATCACTGATTTAGTTCTGTTCTGGGTTCAATATGCAAATTTAATGACCAAATCATTAATCAAAAAATTAAAAATAAATAAAAATTATCCCATTCACAAATAAACACAGTAAAAGGTAAATGTACCAGTAGTTGTATGTAAACTATGTCTTTTTTAAAAAAACATAAAACAATTAATGAATTAACAGATCCTTTACTATGTCCAGATTTGTATTTCCTGGCATAATTCAGAAAAGTTTTCTGAAGCTGAAATTGTTTTTTTTCTCTTTTCCATTTAATATTTAGAAACTGATATGTATTTTCTTTTTTAAAGAAACCAAATTATGTGAAAAGGACAGTGAAACTTGTTTAACTGTTTTACATTTTTTAAAAAGACTAAATTTTAATAATCCAAAATTAGTAAAATCATCATCAATAAACTCAGTATTAGATGTTATCAATAGATGATTGTACACAATTATATCATATGAACAATCTCATAGTTACCAATAGCTCGAGTCTGGAAAAACCATACTTGAAAGAATATACCAATTCTCATCCACACATTTTTTTATTTAAACAATTGTAAAGGGAATCAAGATTTTAAAAGCTTTTTATGTTCAAATACTCTTTGATTGTATGACCTTTTTATTTTAATAGTGGTGGCGAATTTAAACATAAACAAATAATATTAATAAAATAATATTTAAATAATATAACATTTTATATATGTGGCCTAAAATTTATATATTTCTAATATTGCTTCATTATTCAATAAAAAGTAAATGTGACATTACTTTTTTAAAGTTACAAGTTTTGCAAGTTAAAAGTCACATTACAACCAATTTTTAGCAATCAGAGCAACACTGTTAAAATGCCTGGAAACTCTTTGCTATATTAAAGTGGTCAAACACATAAATGGCCAAGATGCATGCAAAGAAATTCTCCATACATATAATGAGAGACACATGAAAATTCCAGGTGTGAACAGGTATGTCTGAAGTGTCTGCTTCTAATGACCTGAAGTCAACGTTAATAGCAGCTCTAAACAGGGCATTAGTCAGATAAATCTGCTTCTGGGACCTTCAGGGGATGTTGGTTTTAAAATCAAGAAGTCCTTATATATTTTGAGTTTGAAACAGCACTTTAAAACCCAAACCTGGAAACAGCTGTTAAAAATGTCTCTATCTGGTATGGTGTAATGTTGATGTAATGCCATAACAAGTCTCTGCACGTGGGTTGAGAAGCAAACCATCCTAATTATACTGGCTCGGTATGTATTTGACAAAGACAAAAAATATTTAAGCCAGGACCTGTGACCTACTGATGTGGGTCCTTGCCTTGAAATTCTGTAACCACATGCATTGCTGTGCTTTTACTCTCGTCCTCTTCTTCTTGAAGGAAAGGCTTTACAGTCTGCCTACTCCCCTTGTCTCAAGGGACTCTTAGATGCTGTGACATCCCAATGGCAACAACATCAATCAGATTGGAAAACTGAAAGCTAGCTGCTCTTGACCCAGGGAGAGGAATGTGTGGGGCTAATCTAATGAGCACACCAGTTTGGCTCCTTAAACTGATGCTGCTGGAAGACATTCACACAGGCTTGAGCTGAAGATGGCTTTGGTTAATGAGGGCTGGCTGAAAGATGCATTCTGCACTCCAACATAGTATGCGCTGCTACAACTGTAATACATTGTGCTTCCTTTGTACTGAGGGAAGTAGATATACCTAAAGAGGTGACAAATTGACACATATACACAAGCATAGCACAAGTATTTTGTAAAGCAGTGTTGTCATAATGCGTGCTTATGTTAAAACTGTCAGATGACAAAAGCTTTTTAGTGTATTATATTTTGTTGACTTCACAGATTAGCACATTCTAACTATTATACATTTTATTGATTGTTATACATTTTTAAACTTATTAACAAAATGAGTACTTGTCAATATAGAACTAAAACAACAGGAATTGTATCACTTTCTCACTAAATACTTAGCTTGTACTTACACACACTGGTTATCTATTGTAAATGTAAAAAACTTTGTAAAGCACTTATAGATTGCTGTGCAGTAAAGTCCTATACAGATGTCAATGATGGTGTGGAGAACAAAGAAAGGTGAATCTGTATATATATATATGTGTGTGTGTGCGCATAAAGAATTCTGGGCATAAGGAAGCTCCCTCCCCACAGCCTGGTTCCCACAGATGGGCAGGGCTCACTGCAGGGCTAGAGAGGGAGGATACGAGAACCACAAAAGCCCTCAGGAATGCACTTCTACTGGGATTCTGAACGGAAGCCAGTCCATTCCACTCAGACCAGGAGAAATTTGTACATCCACTGACTCATATACATGTGTTATTTAATTTATAGAATGTCCTACACACCATTTAATGAGATGACACATCAAAATAATTATAACAGATACATTTTAAAACTGCACTTAAAACTAGTTATGCTGCAAATGTAATTGCTCTATTTGATGACAAGCGTAAACTTCTAAAAAAAACATGTATTCTTCAGGTTATGGACAGTGTCATGGTCACAGTGTGCAAAGAATACAGAAGATGGCCAATTCAATATCTATCTATCACTGTGTAATGAATAGTGAAGAATGCTATTTTTCTGAAAATCAGTTTTTGCACTGAAAAACACGTAATCTCAAAAGTGAGTTTTACAGTGGATCTTGACTTTGCTCAGCCACAAAGACAGAAAAATAAGTGGAGACCTTGGTATTTCTCTCACTCAAACTCCTCTCCCTTCCCCCTCTTTATTCCATTCAAAGCTCTGCATCTCCTGTGTTCTTTCTTTTTTAAGGTAGAATTATCTTCCAAAAGTGTGACATTGTTTCTCACGCTGGGTGCTGTGAGGTTATTAATGTGTGGGCGTAGTTTCGATCAGTCAGGTAAGCCAGGTTTCTGCTAACTTGACTGCATACCTTTGAGCCATATCGGGACACACAATGATCTGTGGAATTCTCTGCATGCCTGTCATAGTCACAAAGGCGGCACTTTTAGAGAAAGCAAACAGAGCTAACCCCCTTGGTCTAATCTGTTTTTCTGCATTTGCATTTGTCAGTCAAAGGTCAGATCTGTCAGCAGTCGGAAACTGCCAACACACTTATAATTCACTTTTCCCACTGTTATCATGATGTATAATAGCAGTTACATAGACTAGATTAAAATGTCTGTATGTCCATGAAACATTTATTTTATTTTATTTCAGTTTATTACAGAACCTCCCTCATGCTGGGCAACTACCTTTTATTCATTTGGGAAACGCGCTATGCACTAGTTACACTTTGCAGCCTATTTAAATGCAAGCTGATGTGTTTTTTTGACACAGCCCCAGATGTGGATAAATATATACTGATACAGTTTGTATCTGACAAGTCTTTCTGGCACATTCTGCTCTCCTCTGTTATAAGAGTAGGATATTACAAAAATGTTATTTTTTTGAAAACAGAAACCTAAAGTAGGTTTTTCATGGTGACCATTATTATTCATAATTATTTTTCTGAAAAAAACAACATTTCATGATAAGTATCTATGAAAACCCCACATTCAAACATTTTGCCATTTAAACTTCCTTTCATTACTACTATTCAGGTTCCATTTCCCTTAATCAGGCAGCTATGGCATAAAAAAATGTTAATTTTTTTTTTGCCCTTTTGCTTGACTCTGCAAGAATGTATGATTAGTCTCTCAGCTTACATCCCACAACCCACACTATAAATTCACTGCAGTAAAGCAAACGTTAATTTTCAATACCACTGTGCAAGTCATCAACACGCCTTAACACCTTGTTCAATTTTAATGTTTTTAAATGCCTTTGTTCATATAAATGCTATTATTGTTTAATTCTAAAAATCTATGAATAAGTGTCCACCCATATTTGCATTTCTCAAGTCTTGTAATTATTGACAATCATTAATGAAACACAAAGAAGGACCCAGAATAAAACAATCCTAGGCTATCCATTGTCAGCACCACAAAAAAAAAAAACCTTGCAGAGACAAGTCCCCTTTGCTCTCACTCCTCTCTTTCTTTCTCAGTCTAACACTCTATGGGAGTGATTGAATCGCCCGTCTTTTGCTGTGAGGGCCTACCTTGTTTAATCCTTTACGTGGTGGGTCACTCTGTGAGCGGATGCTGTGTAAACACTGCGGGCCCTTGATGTGGGAGCTCTTGGGGAAGAGAGCAGGGGCTGGGGATATGGAGTCTCCCAGCCCTTGGGAACAATGGGCCTTTAGAATGTAAGGGCACTGGTGCGCTGACCCCAGCAAATAAGAATCATGTTCTGGCATTCCAGTCCTGATTGGCACTTGGAGGCTAGAAAAATCTCAAAGGAACCTAGGAAATGCTACTTTTGCAATTGGTTATATATTAGCAGTGATTTTCTTTTGCTCAATGAATAAGGACATTCCTGGGAATCACATTTTAAAAGGTAGCTTGTTATTCCATGGGAAGTGGTTAGTTCAAGAACGAGAAAAAAAGTTAAAAGGTAAGGTGGCCACAAACAGTAGACAACATATATTTTTCCCTTTTTGTCCTTTTTTGTTTTATTCTCTTATTTTCTGCTTCTGTTTATGCCATAGAAGTTTTAAGAATACAAAACCTTCATTAACATATAAACACACAACTAGTCATAAAACAAGTATGGAATAAAGCCACCCATACCTTTTCTTTGAGATAGAAATTGGTGTGATAAATTTATACAATTATTTAATGGAATATGAGTGAGATGCACGGTATACATTTGTTGTTTTTACTTTTTAGATTTATACTAACTTATGTAGTTATATTATGAATTACTAGAAATATGTCATAAATGATCAAAAGTGGTTGCTCACATTCTATGCATCATAGTCATTGTTTAATGACTTTAATGGCAAGTCCAATGTGCTGTAGTACATAGCTAAAACAACAATTATAATCCCTGTCTCATTACTTACTTATTTACAGTGATTATCTTTATCAAGGACGGCATCTGCAGTTTCATTAAAGACTTGTGATCAGTGTGTTCAAGAATGAGAAGATCATCAAAAAACAACTGGCTACGTTTGTTCTGAGAGTAAAGCACAGTAGTATTAAGTACTGTAGCAGCCAGTCACTTTCTTATTCAGGTGGCATTTGGAGGATACATGTTCTCCCCTTTTAATACATTATGGCAATGCTGCAGAAAAAAACAGGTGCCAGCCCCTGCCACAAACATTAAAGAACACTTAACATGCTGCAAGAGAGGAAAGAAATGCCTTAGTGTAAAATAAAAAAAGAATCACAAAACACATTTCAAAGGAACCTGGGAAGTAAAGCCAACCCAGCAATGGTGGCACTATCACAATAAGCTCAGGTGATGCACAAGAACATGTACATAGAATTTCTATTACTTTCTTACATGCTTGATCACTTTCTCTCTTTCTTTAATATGTTATCTTGGGGGAAAGTAA
The DNA here is from genome assembly GCF_014805685.1 of Silurus meridionalis. Lineage (NCBI taxonomy): Eukaryota > Metazoa > Chordata > Actinopteri > Siluriformes > Siluridae > Silurus > Silurus meridionalis. Next base: position 16,120,748 of record NC_060886.1, read on the forward strand.
AAAAGCAGATCACTCTTTTCATAAATTAAGTAACAAAAGTTGTACAATTCCCACTGTCTCTCCCATTAAATCCTAAAAAAGACTGAAGACCTACCATCTTGTTTCAAATACCTTAGAAGCCTCCATAAACCCCTCTTCTTGAGTGGGTTATGCAGGCTGAGCCAGGCAGAGAGGTGTCTGCCTGTCAGCATCACCTGCTCCACAACCTCAACAATGAGTTATGACACCCTTGTGCAGGCTCACAGAGGGCCATATACGGCAGAATGAGGTGAAAGTAATGTAAAATGTGAAATCGGGTCTGGAATTTCACTCCTCCTTATTTGTGTATAGGGGTGTGAAATTTGATAGTGAAAGTTAGATAGCGGGCAACTTCTACAACTGTAACAACTATAAGGCCTGTGGAAAAACAAACTAGGCAGAAAAGCCACTAAGAGCATGATTACCCACAGCCATCACTTGGATTCATTGGAAGTAACATACTTGAAATCTGACATCTGTGTGAACCCCATTCAAGTGGAGCCTCTTATCAACAGATATATGATCTGTTCTAATCAGCAGCCTCACATAGTATAACAGGAGGTAAGCTCAAATGATCAAAGAGACAGAGATATGTGAAAGCTCTAAGCAGAAAACAAATCATATTAGTGTATTTAAAAATACACAGAGATTGGCACATTTATCCTAACATTTCTAGCCCAACTTGGCTGATGTCCTGAAGATTTAGCTTGAATTAGACACTGTGTTGTTTCCTGTGGGACTTTTTTAGGAGATGCATTGTTTGAGATGCCTGCTTTCATATATTTACTAAAGATTGAATACAAATTAAGACCACCATGCCTGTTTCAGCTTCATTCCTGGCATTCCTAAGGCAAAGGCAGAAAGTGTCCATTTGTCCTCAGATTTATGGTCACTTTACAGGTCTGTGATTGAACTCTGACATCTTGAGAGAGCTTTTAAAATGCCTCTGTAATCCCTAGTTTGAGCTGTCTGGAAACATCTTGTCAGTGCCTATCAGCGTACAGTTATTGATAGCTTATGTGGTTTTAGGCTTTAGGTCACTCAATAAAACAAGCAGTCGGCAAATTTAAGAAGTGTGATTTTGAAATAGTTCAAAGATAAATTTTGTATGGAGGTGTTGTGGACCTGTCTTGGTCAGGGAAGCTTCTTAGATAAACACAAGAGCAAAAGATGACATGACATAATTAATGTTAATTGAATCTCACTCTAAAACAAAGTGTCTCTGTCAAATCTCTGGACAAGAAAAGCTGGGAAAGATCTGTAAAAGCATAGCTAATGGTAGACAAACAGTCTACATATGCACAGTCCACCACCATGCCTGCCTTTTCTTAACCCTTATGTGCATTTCCCAAGGGCATGCCCAGGAATACAGGATTAAGAAAAAAACATAAGATAACCGGGGATGTGAATTAACATGTCCTGTTTTCACCAAAATAAAAGTATGAATCTTGATGAATGCAAACCTCGTAGGCATGCCGGTCAGCAATGTGCAGGGCTGGAGGTGTGTGGGATGTGCTGATGGAAATATGTGAGCACAATACAGAGAAAATGTGCCTGTTTACATAATTGTAGAATTAGAAAGAAGAGCGGAATGGAGTCATGTTTAAAATATGGTCATGCCTTTGGATTTTGATTAATTCAGTGAAGAGTGCCTACAAGAAATCTATCACGTGTTTTTTGAACTTTTAACAACCTTTAATTGACATTTTAAAGCATCTGAAGGAATAAAGCAAAAAATGAATAAAAATAAATCAGGTAAAGAAAAACAGATTTAAACAATGAAAATCTGTGCTAATAGCCCTTTTCTACATTTTTGTATTTTGCTGACATGTTACCTAAAAGAAAAAAAGAAAAGAAAAAGAAAACAAGCAATAATAAAACAACGTTACCTGCTCATGTGAATGATGTAACGCTGTGTCACACTATTTTCTACACAATATCGCCATCCCCTGTCAATCCTCCATTATATATTAGCCCACACGGGAGCCAACAAATCATCATTTCATAATTAAAAATCATAATTTAAAACAATAACCAGTAAGTGACTCTTGAGTGATCCACCTGTCAATATGCCAAATATGCCAATATTATTTTATGATTACAATATGAGAGTATTCTGATGAAAATATTTTATGTATTTTAAATATATTTATATAAATAAATATATTTATATATTTATTTATATAATATATATATTGATAAATAAATACATTGTATAATGTATATATATATATATATATATATATATATATATATATATATATATATATATATATATATATATATATATATATAGGGTTGAATAAATGAAATCACTACGGAATGATATTGTATATAATATATAATTTGGGTAATGTTGCCACCTAGCGTTCGAGGAAGAATGGACATGGTTTCACTAAGTTTGCTTAAGCACCCATGTAAACAATAGAATAGCACTTCATTCGTTATTATGGAAATACGGGTAACACTTTCCAACCATTATTAAATTATTATTTCGGTTTGCAGCCGAAAAGCTGAATCCCTATATTTTTTGGATACCATTTAATAATTCATGCGAGCCATTAATTTGAATGGTTTAATAATAATTTTTCTAATTATTACCCTGTAATTAAAGGATATGTGCCACAAATATATTTATTAAACCCTGGGGTTATTGTGGTGCTTATGTTCAACATAAGTCAGATATCAAGGCTAATGCAAGCACCTAATGTACATGATATTTCAGTTGAAATATAAATCTTCTTTAGATCATAGACAAACAAGTAAAAATGAATTGCTATTAATGTAAGCCATAAATACATAAATGTAATCATGTTATTTAGCTGTCTGTCAAATTGACTTTAAAGTCTCAATGAATAAATTAAGACTTAATCTACATAACATTTGAGTGTTGTAGATAGCAATAATTTTTTGCTGAGTTCCTATTTCTTTTATATGCAGATAACCTGAAAATGATTAATTCATATCCAAAGTATTCATTATAATTTTTTATCATTTAATAAAGTTTAATTGATTACTACGGTTGCTATTTTACTAATTGATGTTTGTAATCTAATGTGTTACTGAATTGTTACAGTCAGAGCACCATTATGTTAAACAGACCTTTTAAAATGAAAAATTAACCATCATATATACACATACATACATACATACATACATACATACATACATACATACATACATACATAAATTATACAAAAAACAAATTCAATAACAAAGTCAAATTTAATCTCAAACCAGGCAGATAAGTCCCACCATGGACACACTGTAACCCTGGTTATTCAAAGGAACTAGGGTGAGTGTAAACAGGTGTGTATCATGAGCAATCGGGTGACTGTGAATGGGGACAGGTGCGGGACTGTTGGGGTCATGTGATCATGTGATTTATATGTGTGAGTATCTTGGGCACTTGTGTATTAAAAGGCTGCAGACAGGAAGGTGGTAGTGTTTCACATATGAAGTTTAGTTTCTACTTACCATGTTTTAGACCAGGAGTCTTCAACTGAAAATCCTGAAGGTCCAGTAAATGAACCCCCCTCGCCAGCTGTGGTCCGGACAATTATATACCTAAAAAACATAAATTGATGATGTTTGCCAGACTAAAGAAGTTAGTGTAGACAAATATTTGTTGGACACATTATAAATGAATACATAAAAGGAAAAGCTAAAGTGCTTTTGTTTCTGCTGAACAGAGATTACAGATCATAAGTAATGAACGCATACCTCACTGGTTAAAAAAACAGAAAACGGAATCACATTTTAACTTCACACATATTGTCTTTACCTAACTAAATTGATTGATAAAATATTAACAGCAATATCATTCAGAAACACAAACACCAAATTTCTTGGTTTTTGAAAATGCCATTGTTTTTCACTCAATGAAAGTTTCATCTTTTGCACATTTCTGTCTGCTGTCTTCACTGCATGCTCACCTGCACGTCTGATCGTAGAAACAGTGAGCATAGTAACTGTAGTAGAGACCGGTGGCGCCTTAGGGCCCAAACAGCTCTACTGAGCCCACCTTGATGTGCCTGATATAAATTTGGTTTTATTAAAAAATAACGTTTGGCATATATTAATTTGATTATTGGCATATATTAATTATGCATTTTGCGGTCTGGATTCGGACCGGAGTCCGTCAGTTGGTGACCTCTGTTTTAGACCAATCTAATCAGTTCTGACTTTGATCAAGTTTTCTACAAGAAATTGCAGCTTTTTTTACCTTTCATTTTTTAGCTGATTATTTACAGTGCTATACAATTCCCTAAGAAATATTATTGCTCATACATTTCCACATGACCTTTATTTTTCAATGTACACCGAGCTGCAATATTCCCACCTTCCACCAGGTGGCTGCCCTTACACAGAGTACTGTTATTTTTTATTATACACTGAAGAAATTTGTTGGTTTATTCTTTTTTTCACAATAACCCAGCTATTAGGGTTGCACAAACCAGTGCAATCTTAGTGCCGGTCCCAAGCCCGGATAAAACATGTGCAAAATCAAATATGCAGATCACGAACCAGAATTTCATAACAGATCGGTCGAGGCCCTGGTTACCAACGACCGCCACAGGTATTGTTAGCCAACAGGGTACCATTGCAAATTGGGCTACTGCTGGCCAGAGGAGGAGAAGGAAGACATCTACAGATACAGCATGGAAAGGAGAAGTGTAGGAGAGTGGAGGTTAGGGTGGGCACTTTAAATGTTGGTATTATGACTGGTAAAAGAAGAGAGTTATCTGATATGAAGGAGCTGAAAAAGGTAGACGTTTTGTGTTCAGGAGACCAAGTGAAAAGGGAGTAAGGCCAGGAACATTGGAGGGGGTTTAAACTGTTTTATCATGGTATGGATGAAAAGAGAAATTGTGTAGGGGTGAAGGGTAGGTTGACGGACGAGGTCAGACAGGAGTCTCTATGGACTATGATGTTTGTGGATGATATTGTGATTCGTGGTGAGAGTAGGGAGCAGGTTGAGAAGAACCTGGAGAGCTGGAGATTCGCGCTGGAGAGAAGGGGAATATAAGTCAGTAGGAGAAAGACAGAGTATGTGTGTGAATGAGAGGGAGGGTAGTGGAGTGGTGCGGTTGCAGAAGGTGGAGGAGGTAAGGGTGGAGGAGTTCAGCTACATGGGGTCAACAGTGCAAAGTAATGGAGAGTGTGTTAGAGAAGTGAAGAAAAGAGTGCAGGCAGGGTGGAGTGGGTGGAGAAGAGTGGCAGGATCTCTACCCATCCCGAGGCATCCTGAGGTTGCGCTGAACCATCTAGGGACGTACGTACGTACGTAGTGTTCAAAGGCTCTGGCATGGAGAAGCTGGTGTTATATCTATGATGATCGCAAATGTTGAGCTATTTTATGAGTTGCTTAGTAGCTCCTAGTTTTATAACCACAAATGACTGTAAAAAACTGTAGAAATAACATAACTCATAATCTTACATACCAGTGCTCATGTGAGCACCCAAATGAGGATGGGTTCCCTTTTTGAGTCTGGTTCCTCTCAAGGTTTTTTCCTCATAACATCTAAGGGATTTTTTTCTTGACACAGTCGCTATGGCTGCTCATCAGGGATGAATGCACATTGTCAACCTTAACTGTTAAATTCTGTAAAGCTGCGTTGAGACAATGTCTGTTGTGAAAAGCGCTAAAGAAATAAACTTGGTGTCTGCAAGAACAGAAGAGTGTCTGCAAGAGTGAAAGGGAAAGTTTATAGGACTGTGGTGAGACCTGCGATGTTGTATGGTTTAGAGACAGTGGCATTGAGTAAAAGACAGGAGGTGGAGCTGGAGGTAACAGAGCTGAAGATGTTGAGATTTTCATTGGGTGTGACGACGATGGACAGGATTAGAAATGAGTTTATTAGAGGGACAGCGCATGTGAGACGTTTTGGAGACAAGGTGAGGGAGGCGAGATTGAGATGGTTTGGACATGTGCAGAGAAGGAACATGGGGTATATCGGTAGGAGAATGCTGAGGATGGAGCCACCAGAAAAGAGGAAAAGAGGAAGACTAAAGAGGAGGTTTAAAGATGTGGTGAGGGAAGACATGCAGGTAGTTGGGTTGAAAGAGGCGGATGTAGAGGACAGGGGGTATGGAGACGGATTATCCGCTGTGGGGACCCCTAATGGGAGAAGCCGAAATAAGAAGAAGAAGATGTAGAGGACAGGGGGGTATGGAGACGGATGATCCTCTTTGGCATGCCCTAATGGGAGAAGCCAAAAGAAGATTCTAAAAATAAATGTATCTTTCTTTAAAATAATCATGTTTATTATTTGTTACATATTTTCGAATACAAAATATATATATATTTTTTTACTAAACCCTAGATGAGTTATCTAATGGACTGTAGTTATCTACTGTGAACTGTTCCAGCATTGTGCTACGACCCTGTCCCTGATCCCTTCTTATAATTATATCTGATAATTATATACTTTCTCATATATAATAGTTCTACTTGTGGAAATGACTAATGAATGTAATGGCTTACAGCCGCCCTACTTTACCTAGTGTGTTATGGACCTCAAGCGATGTTGAAAAAGCATCTTTTCAACCAAATACTAATTGATGCAAAAAAAAAAAAAAGCCAACAATGCAATACAAAAATGCATTTGTAAGTTTTCTATAATATATATGCTAAATTTAATTTTAATTAATGTAAAATAGGTTTTTTTTTATTATTATGCATGAAACTAATCGAAATTAATCTAAAATAAGTGTCTGAAAAGAGGTAATCACTGAGGGCAACCAGCAGATGGAGTTCATTGTGTTGCAGAGTCGACAGTCAAGCAGTCACGAGGGCCAAGATTTCATACTACACGTAAATGACTTTCCATTTTAGACATCATGTCCTCTCCCAGGCTACACCACGAACTATAACCTGAATGTTCATCACTAAGAGAACACCCTCCTGTTTTAAAGACATTTTCCATCTGTCATAACCACAGCTTTCCAGCAGGATGAGTCACTGGCAGACTATTTGCCAGCTCAGTATGGTGTTCTAGCCACTAGCAAACATTAAGGACAGTTTTATCAAATAGTTTATTGGTTTTAACTTTTTCTTGAATACATAATGATCCATATCATCATATGGTCCATACTCATCCATCCCTTTCTAGAATTCATGTATATACGTATATTTTTCTATACTTTATACATTTCTTTATTATTTACATTTTTCCCCTTATATTCTATTTCTTTTTTCATGTTTAAATGTTGGACAGTTGTATAAAGCATTTCATTGCATGCCGTACCCTGTATGTATGAGTATATGACAAATAAAATTTTAATTTGAATGTAATTTTTGTGAGCTGATTGTACTGCTACAGATTAATAATAATAATAATAATAATAATAATAATAATAAGAATAAGAATAAGAATAAGAATAATAAGAAGAAGAAGAAGAAGAAGAAGAAGAAGAAAATCTTTACAGGATTTACAAAAAAAGGGTTAGTAACAAGGCAAACATTTGAACAAGGTTGAAAAATCTCAGTAAGGCAGGCAGAATGTTTAATACTGCACACTGGTCCTATGGCAGTTCATGGCTTAACCCCAAAACTTGCAGGTGGCATGAGGGGAACATATAAATCCAGAAGTAATTGAACCGATTTTAAATATAATAAACCCTTCCATTAGCACTGATTATGTATCTAAATCTTTCAAACTGGCAATTATCAACCCCCTAATTTAAAAACCTGAACTTGACCAGTGTCAGATGTCAAACTATAGGCCAATATCAAGTCAAGTCAAGAAGCTTTTATTGTAATTTCTACCATATATAGCTAATGCAGTACACAGTAAAATGTTCCTCAAGAACCCTGGTGCTACATAAAACATCACACAACATAAAGTTACATAAGAGGACTTAAATAAGTGTTCTTGCCACATAAAGTGCATCGTGTGCAAGCTTTGTGCAAAGAGTGCAGACAAAAAACAGTGCAGAAAGTCAACACCAGTAAACCTATTGTATACTATGATTATACAGTAATGTGTTAACCTATTGTATACGATGATTATACAGTAATGTGCAAAGAGGACTATAAACAAAAGTGTATTTAAAATCAAATCAATACATACACATACATACAGGGTACGACATGCAGTGAAATGCTTTTTACGACGGTCCGGCATGAGGGAATAAAATGGGGTGAAAAAAAAATAATAAATAAAAAATAAAACAAAGAAAAAAAAGGCAGATTAATAAAGTATAAAAACTATATAAAAAATAAGAATATATATATATATATATATATATATATATATATATATATATATATATATATACATACATACATACACACACAAAAATGCTTATGGCAGTGAACAGGTAAACAGTAAACAACAGTAAACAATTTAAGCATGGTTTTTGATTGTCCATAAAGTGTCCGTGTGCAGTCTGGTGTGGTGTAAAGTGTCCATTTGTAAACATAAACACAATGTAGTGCAAAAACAGCAGTAGCAGCAGTCGAGAGGTGCAAAAACAGCATGTAAACAGTATAATATGATTGAATATAAATATAAATATAATACGGGTGGTGGAATGGATTGAGATGAGTAATGAGTGAGTTCAGGATGTACAGTTCAGTAACACACAGTTCAGTTCTGTGTGTTGAAGATCCTGATGGCTTGAGGGAAAAAACTGTTGCATAGTCTGGATGTCAGGCCCTTATGCTTCGGAACCGCTTTCCTGATGGCAGGAGGGTGAAGAGAGTGTGTGAGGGGTGTGTGGGGTCGTTCTCAATGCTGTTGGCTTTGTGAATGCAGCGTGAGGTGTAAATGTCTGTGAGATAGGGGAGAGAGACTTTAATAATCTTCTCAGCTGTCCTCGCTATCCTCTGGAGGGTCTTGCGGGCAGTAATGCAGCTGCTCAGAATGCTCTTGATTGTCTCTGTGTAGAACGTAGGCTTTCTCAGGAAGTAGAGTCGCTGCTGGGCTTTCTTTGTGATAAAGATTGGTGTTGAGTGACGATCTCCACATATCAACCTGCCCCTCTATCTCTAAGATTCTAGAAAAGGTTGTAGCACAGCAGTTAACCTCACACCTACTTAGGAATAATAGCACATCATAGCACAGAGACAGCGCTGGTTAAAGTAATAAATGACCTGCTATTTGCCTCTGATCTGGGTTTGGTCTCCTTGCTTGTGTTGCTGGAAATGCTGGAAAGTTTTTGACACATTTGATCATAATATTCAATATATATTGTTGTTGGAATAATGGGAACATCACTCTCTTGGCTCAGGTCTTATTTGACTGGTCGTTATCAGTTTGTTGAAGTAAATTGTGATTTCTGAGGTAAGGTTTGGTGTTCTGCAAGGATCTGTCTTAAGCCCACTGCTTTTCTCTTTATATGTGCTGCCTCTGGGCGCATTTATGCGTAAACCTGGTATTAGCTTTGATTGCTATGCTGAAAAATGTTAATAAGTGTGAAAAGGACATTAGACAATGGATGCTTGATAAATTCCTTCTGCTTAACTTGGATAGACGGAAGTAATTTTAATTGGACCGAACCACAATCTCGTGCCACAATATTTGAGCAAACCTTTGATAAATTATGATCCCCACACAGTCTCAGTGTTTAAGTCTAGACTGAATACACATTTATTTAGTCAAGCATTTTTTCAGTATATTATCAGCATAATATTATCAGCAAATTCTCTTTAGATCTGCCTGGTTCATCCTGACATCCTACCCCTTAATGGAGTCTTTTTAAATTGAGACCGCTCTGTGCAGCTGGGGATGGTTCCACATCTACATCCTAAAGATCCATAAAGCCACTGAGCAACTCAAGAGGTTTGAGTATGTTTGAGGACAGTTTAGTACAATGGCTCAGGAAAGTTTGCAATAGATCTGCATTTACACAACTATTATAACACACCTCAACAATGTAAATACAACGAATGGACATAAATTGCCACCCAGATAAGAATGGGTTCCCTTTTGAGTCCAGTTTCTTCCAAGGTTTCTTCCTCATACCAACCTCCTAAGTTTTTCTTTGCCACAGTTGCCACTGGCTTGCTCATCCGGGATAAACAATTATAAGAAACTAACTTATAGGCAATATTCTTTTATAACTTTTATAACTTACACATTCTTTATATAACTTTATTACTGCCTTATTTGTGTAAAGCTGCTTTGAGACAATGTCCATTGTAAAAAGCACTATACAAATGAATTAAATTGAATTGAATTGAATTTAAACGGTTGAATAGGTGGTTGGATGACCTCAGTCTAAAGCCTTCTTATATTTATACAGCAATTTTATATTAGTGGTTTTCAGTGTAAGAAGCTATGATTCGCATTGCCGTACATCTGAACAACTACATGTATTAAATATTTTTCTCTTTTGCATGAATGTCAATCAGAAGGTGCAGTAAACTGCAGGAGCAGCACAGGAGCATCACAGGAATTATAACATCCTGAGGCTTATGTTAATTTGTCATGTATGTTTGCAAAACTTTTTCAAATAGTGATGACCATTGTGTAACCAAAAAATGCATTAACCTTGCAAGGTGAAGACATTTTAAGGCAAACTGACTTTTTTTTACTTCTATGCGTTAAACCAATGCCTAAACTTGCTTGACTGCAAAATTTTACCGAAGGTAAATATAAATATTCTTTGAGATCAAAATTTAGTAAAAAAAAATACAATTACCCTTAGAAATAAATACATTTTAGACACCAAGCATGTCTTGGCTAATCAACTATATTAAAGGTAAAAGAAAATTGTACACATTGTATTTTTAGAAAATTATGTTTACAATAGGTACTGTAACTAAATTGTGCCTTTATGAATGGTGTACTTCCTTTACAGATATCTTTTACATGAACAGTTTTTTTTTATGTAGCGGTACTACACAAAAAATTAAGTAATTTGGTCCATTAATATACCAACAAGCTGATGCTTTCTGTCCAAAATGTTTCTATTATGCATCTAGCCTTTAGAAAAGTACATATAAAAGGGTTCATGTGAGTGATGGCATGGCTTGCTCTGCTTTTTATCCATATATAAAAAAGTGTATGTATAATCAGATTAAGGAGACATTGGGTCTCTGCAGTAATAATAAAGCTTTTATTTTTTCAAGTACAAACCTAAATGTACACCCTCTAAAGGAAATTACACAATTTTTTCTACCATTATTATCTTCAAAGCCAAAAAGTGAGTAATGCCCACTTTGCATGGCTGAAAGCCAGAATAAGTGAGTAATTGTGCTACTGCAGAGAGTCAAAAACACTATCCACAGATGCTGCACACACATTAATGTGGAAAAGTGTGTGACATTTTAGTGGAATGAAATAGAATGTAGTGGAAGAAATCCAAGAACAGATTTGACAATGCTGCATCTGATTTTGAGGATATTTGGGAAAGAGTTCAACCAGGGCCAGTGTTTCAGAGAAGTGTTGGTTTTAAATAGGTTTAATTGTCCATTTAGCATGGAGTGATTAAAGAAACACTGAAACAAAAGATAATATGACAGCACTGCTTTATTGAATTCAAATAACTTGGACGTGTGATATCATACTATATATCAAGGTGCAAAACAGAGCAATAGGACACTATAACTAATAAACGCACTAATAAAAAACACAAAGTATTTTTAATCTTTCATAAGAGTTTAATTTTAACATTTGGCATCAGCATCATAGATCAAATAGAGCACAGTGACTGTGTCACAAACAAAGTTTTTACAGCTTCAGAGGCACTCACGGTTTGTTCTCAGTTTGGACCCCCAGTGAGCCTTGCATAAGTTGTCAGACAGATAAGACAGACAAACAGGTACTCTTCTACCAATCACTACACTGAAGCAGAGAGTCAGTTCACTACATGACTCTCTACATGAAGCTCATCAAGAGAATGCCAAGAGTGTGCAAAGCAGTAATCAAAGCAAAAGGTGGCTACTTTGATGAACCTAGAATATGACATTTTTTCAGTTGTTTCACACGTTTTTGTTATGTATATAATTCCATATATAATTCCACATGTGTTAATTCATAGTTTTGATGCCTTCAGTGTGAATCTACAATTTTCATAGTCATGAATGAGAAGGTGTGTCCAAACTTTTGGTTTGTACTGTATATATATATATATATATATATATATATATATATATATATATATATATATATATATATATATATATATATATTGTTTACTGTAAGGTAGTAAGTCTAACAGTGACCCCAATTTTTTCTTTAATTAGTCATCACAATTTCTAATAAGATTAATTGATCAATTTGATCTTAAGGTTTCATCTCATTCATAATATAAAACATCCCAACATTAAATAGTCTTACTGGACATTAGAGCTCAAACAGAGTCTGGTTTCATGTCTAATCTTGTACTGTATTAAGTAGTCCATGTAAAAAGTACACCAATGAAAAGGGACCTATAAATGAAAAAAGAGCTATACAAGTCTAAAATGAAACAGTGGCCATCCAAAATTATAGCTAAAGACTGTTTTTGTAACATGCTGACGTAGGTTTGTATGTGTGCGTCAGACAGGATGTGGAAAGTGTGAGAGAGGTGGGTATGTGGGGGTAAGGCATGGGCGATACTGGTTAGTACTCTCTGGAGCTTCAAAGGGAATGTTGTTTCAATGCTTGAATGTGGAATTCCTTGTTCAAACACTGCACACTTAGACTGTATGCTATAAAATTGAGATATAAAATGGCAGCATCCATTACTCTCTAAAAAGGTATTTGCCAGAGAGATTATGTTTGAGTTATACTTATGTTTACTGTTATTATAAAAACAAACTAACTATCAAGTAACCTTCAACAAAGTGTGATATGAATTAAGTGTGTGATTTAAAGAGCTGTCACCTCGTTTTAAAGCACTACTGAATGAAATCTGAATGAACTGTACAAATGCTAAATACTTAAAATGGTGAAACCAAAAAATAGACCTTGGCATAGACAGAAATGTATCTGTAAAATAGATGGATTTTATTTATTTGCATGTGATCCTCACCTACAGATTTTGTGCAGTATTGTTTTGATTAAAGAATCTATGACCTTTGCTGTGTATGGTGTCTACAAGCTTTAACCTTCTGTTTGTACCACACAGCATCTAATCTAATTGAATTATTTACCTCTTTTAAATGTTTGATTGATTGATTGCTAAATCAGTTACTTATCAGAAATCAAAATGTATTTGCTGCAGAAATATATTCTTTAACGCATTAAAAAGTAAATTATGCATGTACATGTGAGAGGTCATGCATTTTATAATTTAACCATAAATTATTTTCAAATGGAAAGTTGTGCACAGGACAAGCTTTAATTTTCCCTTTTTGCGTAAAAGTAAATCGGGACTCTGGAGATATAAGATATAAGGATATGATAATTACTGGTTGAATTAATGGTAAATACAGCATGAGATGAAATATCAAAAAGGTCAGTTTGTGTTGTATAAAACTGTCTGTGTTGTGTGAGCTGGGTAAACATTATTTAAAACCCATTAAATGTGTTCCTGAAATGTCAAAATCTTTATTGTACAGAAAATTGTGTTAGGAGCATTTTATATTGACCTAGCTTAGATTATGTGCTTAGACTATTAGATGCAAAACTGTTTGCTACCTCCATCAAAAACAAGTTATTAACTGTTACTGTACTAGAGGATCTTTATTGATTGAGCTACTTGCAACCCTAAGACATGTTTGAAATATTTGCAGGATATAAGTTACAGCACAAGAAAAAGGCTAAAAAAAAAAAGAGAGATATTGTTTAAAATGTTCAGTGGTGTAGATATTGTAAATATGGGCCAGATTTTGGTTGCCATTTATATTGTTCACCCACACTCTTAACCTGTGATTTTTGTAATGTAATTGTTCATTTTTCTCAAGTTCACCAGAATATGAACTCATATCTACAAACAAGAGCAGCTGTGTATTGGTTTGAAAGAGCTCTGTTTTGTCCATGGGTGTTGTCTGTGCCAGTGGAAAAAAGCATGTTAAATACAGAGGCAAAAAGAACTCTCTGGCAAACACTTAGTGCTTAGTGTGAACTTTTCAGCTACAAATGTGTTAACATATACAGTATATCTGTGAATGTTTTTATTTAAAAAAAAATTTTCTCAAAAAATCCAGGCATGTAATTTTTTATGAACTTTCATACTTTTACTTAGTCACTTTGATTTTGAAATTCCCACAAATTTTCAAACAAATGAATTGTGAAATTAGTACAGAAGGTTTTGATGCTAATTCATGTTGCTCACCATGGCTAACATTTTAATACTAAGAAGCTATTATGAGATGTTTCTGCTTTTATCTATGTAGTTGTCGATTGTTCGTGGGTCACATAAGATCCTCAGTTCTGTTTATTTTGGTAAAATGTTTTTGCTTCATGTAGCGTAAAATTTGCAAATTGTTTATATAAGAGGTAATGGGGAGTCAACACCCTGCAAGCCAGTATAGACAGATGGTAAAAGATTACTGTCAACATTTGTCTGGCATTACTGCACTATCTGTGATCACTAAAAATTTATTCTCTCCAGATGTTACATCTAACTGCCAGATAGTTATGAAACTGTAATACATTGCTCTATCCATTACATGTAAGAATTTCAAAAGTAGTAAACGTTTTTACTGTAATCATTAAGTATCTACTGAATAAACGGACTAGTGTTGATAATAATGGGCAGTGACTAGTGGAACTGTACAATTCAATATAGTTTATTTACTCTGAACAATTAGCATCCATTTGCATTTAAAACATACAGAGAAAATTCATGTCTTCAGGCCTTCGGTTCAGTTAATGTCCTGTACCCTAAATATGTGCAAACATATTAAAGTCATTAGAGGGGTATTTTGCAGAAAGCATTTCACCTTTTAAAAATCAAGAGAGAAATCACTTAGAAAACATCACATGATGTCGGTCATACAGTTTAAAGTTCTTTTGCAGTTAAACAACACAAAGAATCTTCAATAGAGACTTATACATAGTGAGATGGGCCACATATGAAAGGATGTGGCTTGATAGTAGGCTGTGGATTATGAACCCTTTTAGATGCACAACATGTGCAGCACACATTTGTGAATGCATGAAAAGAACTAAATTCAAAACACCAGGTGAGGGAAGGGAACAAATATTTGAAGAAAAGCAGAATTAGGAAATGCTTTGGTGATTGTTCTTTTGATTGCTTGCTTGCACTTGACTACCTATATGTTGGCAGACAATAGTAAGCACAAATAATGGTTAGGTTGTTCAGTTTTAGACGCTTTTCATGTGGGTCTGATTTTAGAACGATAGGACCCACCTGTTCACCTTACAGGTTGGATGTCAAAGTTTAGCCAGGGGCAGATGAATATTTTACTTCACTCTGTCTTTTTTAAATTCACTAAGACTAAGAACAAGTTTTTATTTACTGTGCAGTGTAATTCAGACATTGAAATAATTGCTGTTCAACAGATAATTTTCAAAATGTACGCAATAATGAGATTGTAATTAGTGTTTTGAGCTCTAGGACAAATAAACGGCCCACTTGTGGATATATACATTTTACATACTGAGTGTGGTGTATGAAGGGAACTGATGTATAAGAGTTTTTTATTAAACAAGGAATTAGTCAAGTATAAGTACAAGGATAACTATTAGATACACTGCCCGTCCAACAAAAGTCACACACTCTAATATTTTGTTGGACAGCCTTCAGCTTTGATTACGGAACGCATTCGCAGTGGCATTATTTCGATAAGCTTCTGCAAAATCACAATATTTATTCCAGTTCAGAGTCCCAGTAATTTTTCACCCAGATCTTGTATTGATGATATACACATCCTCCTCCACACATCCCAAAGATTTTAATGGGGTTAAGGTCTGGACTCTGTGGAGGTCAATCTATGTGTGAAAATTATGTCTCATGCTCCCTGAACCACTCTTTTACAATTTTTACAATTTGAGTCATCTTGGAATATGCCCGTGCCATCAGGAAAGAAAAAATCCATTATTGGAATAACCTGATCATTCAGTATATTCAGGTAGTCAGCTGACCTCATTCTTTGGGCACATAACGTTGATGAACCTAGACCTGACCAACTGCAGCAACCCCAGATCATAGCACTGCCCCCACAGGCTTGTACGTTAGGGACTATGCCTGATTGGTGCATCAGTTCATCTACCTCTCTTCTTACCCTGATGCACCCATCACTCTGGAACAGGGTAAATCTGGATTCATCAGACCACATGACCTTCTTCCATTGCTCCAGAGACCAATCCTTATACTCCCTAGTAAATTGGATCCTTTTTTTCCCGATTAGTCTCACTGATAAGTGGATTTTTTAAGGCTACACAGCTGTGTAGTCCCAATCCCTTGAGTTCCCTTTGCATTGTGTGTGTGAACATGCTCTTACTTTCACTATTAAACATAGTCGTTAGTTCTACTGTTGTTTTTTTACAATTTGATTTCACCAAACGTTGAAGTGATCACCGATCATGATCATTCAAGATTTTTTTCTTACCACATTGCTTCCTCGAAGATGATGGTTCCCCACTATCCATCCAATTTTTAAAAAACAGTTCTTAACTGAATTTTAGTAGTCTCATCAATCTCCTTAGATGTTTTCTTTGCTTGATGCATGCCAATAATTTGACCCTTCTGAAACAGATTAACATCTTTTCCACGACCAGAGGATGTGTCTTCCGACATGGTTGTTTAAAAATGTAAAAGCTACTCACTGCATCAGTTAGGGTTAAATAACTTGTTGCCAGCTGAAACATAATCATCCATGCAGTAATTATTCAATGGGAGGCTCTTAGGTGAATCCAGGTGGTGACTTTTTTTGAACAGGCAGTGTATGTTTGAAGTGTACAGTACAGTATGAAGTGATATCTAGCAAATCAAAATTCAGAACTAAGGCATTCATTGCTCTTACTGCCAATATGAGATACTTTTACAGAATGGACAAAAATGTATTGTATTTTCAATAAAAAACACACAAACAAACAAACAAACAAAAATTGCTTCACTCTGTTTTTTTGATTTTCTTAAAAAACATTCTCACTACATCTACTTTTTTAATTCAATGAAATTTTACTTTTAATAATTTTCATCTGATTCTTTTTATCAAAATTCTCTCTTTTTTTCTCATTACCCAGAAACTAATGTTGGCTCTGATCAAGTATGAAGCGTGTAAAATTTTAGACACTTCAGTATACTAAACCCTGTACTTGAAGGGATTGTCAGACCGTCTTGTAAGATTATGAAATAGCTTTACTTTGTGCAGCCTCGGTGGAAGAGTTAAGAATGTATTTTTATTATTCACCAGGTAACGAATGAGCTCACCACAATTAGCTGTTATTTTTCTTGGTGTAACACTAGATGATGATGATCATGATGCTGATGATCTTGCTGCAGCTGCTGCTGATTATTATTATTTTTATAAAATATTACACAAATATATATATTTTTTCTTTTTGATTACATTGATCCTGACATTGATCATTCTGTTTTAATAGTCATCAAACTTGTAGTATACATATATGACATTGTTTGTTATTTTAAATACAATAACATTCGGACTTAAAAAAAGAAATCAGTGTATAATTAATACTTTATTGTTTGTATTATTTGTTTTATTGATATGTGACTCCATTCCAGACATAACAATCTAGAGTTGCTGACAGAGTTATGTGCGTTGCCAAAGTTCAGTAAACACGATGTGGTCATTCTTCTCCATTTTATCTCCTGTTATGTCTCAGATTTGTGTCGAATTATTTTTTCTGCTTTATTTCCCATTTCTTTCCTTTTATTAATATCACAAACTTGTGTATCGATATTGTCCGCACTTACATCCTCGTGTAAAAGCAGATATTTAATGCCACGGTTGAGTGTGAGTAAATCTTGTTCGGTTTGGCAACCCAGACTTCCAGGGGTTGGTCCTCAACACAGCGGAGTCGGAGACTGAGGTTATTTGTTGGCATGTCTGGGAAAACTTCCAGGGATAAAGACTTTCCCTGCGCAATTTATGCTCATTTTTTCCTCGCTGCTGCTGTTTCTCTATCTGAGCCAGGAAAGCGTTTGCTGCCTTTCAGGACACACTCACACTAAGTGCGGAGAGTAAACGGGAAGAATTCCGGTGGATGGAGGTTTAGATTTTAGAAGAAAGTGAGCGGCATCTGTTTACAGAAGTAAGATGCACCGATTTTGCGTTTTGGACCGCTCATCGGCGCTGCGACTAAATGAATGAAGTGAATATCTGAGAAATGTTTATCCAAATGACCGAGCGCGTTTACTTACAGCACTTATAACAGGTCGTGACTGATGTAAACTTAATAACTTTTTTCACCTAACGTCTTTTTCTACTAACTACGGAAATCTGTATCGGAGGGATCGTGTTGGGGGTGTTTGAAGGCTACACCTGAGCTTACTGAAGTCATGATTTGAAAGTCTTGGATACCAGTCCTTGATATGCAGCAGCGGTAATCTACCATCCGACTTATGACACTTTGTTGGTTTTGTTTCAGCTGTCTATTTACTGAAATTAAACTTGTAATATGACAGCCATGTGGAGGGTCATGTTTGTGTATTGCTTGGCATTGGCAGTGTTGCTGTCAGATGGTAGCACACCTGATGGTAAACAGGCTGGTCTGAGGCAGCCGTCAACCTCAGTATCAAGACAAGACAAAAGGTCTCTCTCCCGGCCAGTTCGAACCAAAGTTAATGAGAAGCCAGGAGAAATGCAAAAAGATGAAGCCAGCACAACTCAAAACAGAAGGGTGTTCAGCCGGACAAGAGGCATGCAGGGTGGTTTAGAGAGCCTCCAGAGGGATGGCCGTGTGCCTGGAGCACGGGCTGCCCTGTCCCGCATGCCCAGCTCTGCTGGATCTCCCAATCTGCTGGCCACGTTTGCAGGAAAAAATCGCCTACTGGTCATCTCAGCCCCTCATGAGTCAGATGGCTATTACAGGCTCATGATGAGCCTGCTCAAACCAGATGTGTATTGTGAGCTGGCTGAACGTCATGTGCACCAGATTGTGATCTTTCACCAGGAGGGTGAGATGGGTGGGAAAGTCAGACGAATTACCAAAGAGGGCAAAGTCATGGAGGAGCCTCTGGATACAGCCCTCATTCCAAGGCTCATGAACTTCCTCAAGTTAGAAAAGGGTAAGTTTGGCATGGTGCTCTTGAAAAAGACACTGCAGGTGGAGGAACGTTACCCATACCCAGTTAGGCTGGAGGCCATGTATGAGGTAATAGACCAGTCGCCTGTACGAAAGATGGAGAAGTTGAGACAAAAGGGTTTTGTGCAGAACTGTAAGGAGGCAGGAGTGGAGGGTCAGGTAATCGAGGGCATTCCTAGCACTAGAACCCAGGTTAACCCCCCAATTGTGAGAAAACCAGAGAGAAAAGAGGAAAATCAAGTTACTACCTTGTCATCTACTACTACTTCTGTTACTACTACAAGGCCCACCACTACTACCACAAGTACAACCACCACCCGGCTTCCTACCACTTATCCTACAACAACCGCTCGCCCTACCTTTCGTTCTACACAGGCCACCGCTATCATCCAGACAACAACAAAAGCTCACATGTCCGCAAAATCAAACACCCAATCTAAGACCAAGAATGATAATGGGGATCAGTCTAAGAAAAAAACTATTCAACCCACCACTCCTTCTTACTTCTATACCAAAGCATACACTACCCAAAATGGAGACAATCGTACTGACAGAAAGGACTACACTCGTAAACAACCTAGTATTCTTCCAAGGCAGCACAAGCCAAACAAATCTAAGCCACCAAAGAAAAAGGATGGAGATAGTGGTCTGAGTAATGCATATATAGATAAGTATAATGTTGGCAAACCTACAGATACCTATCCTGTGGAAAAAGAGACTGATGGTGTTTCGCTAAAGAAAGTCAAAGACAAGCAAAACAAGACAGAGAAAACAAACAAAAAGGATAAATCAGACAATCCACCAAAGAAGAAGTCTAAAAGAAAAGGGAAGGAAGATGGAGGAAAATCAGAGAGGAAAGAAAAGGAAGAGAAGATTAGGAATAAAATGAGCAAGAAGATTGAAAAAGAAAAAAACTACCAGAAACCTACGAAGAAACCACTACCTTCTACAAAGGGAGCTCTGGAAACCTTTTTGGAATATTTTGAAAACCGAAGGCGATTAATTGTGAGTACAATTATGATTAATTAATGTTTAATTAATGGCATAGCACACATTTGTGCTGAATATATAATAAGGTGTCTGTTTAATTTCTTTCTTTGCTGTGAAATATTAAGTTTTTATATATATTCTCTGTTTTATATTGTGTTTGTTCTAGCTCATAACTGCTCCATCAGAGGAGAACAGAATGTATGTGCAGCAGAGGGATGAATACCTAGAACATGTGTGTGAAATGGCTATCAGGAAGGTCTCTATTATCACCATCTTTGGCACTTTGACCAACAGTACCATGAAAATTGATCATTACCAGCTTGGTGAGCCAAAGATTTCTTGGGATTTTGTAGCACAAACACCAAAAAAGAGTACTATAGATATAGATACAGAGCACAAATATATTTACACATTACCATATCTCTTGTATTCTATGTTTCTTGATTGTCTCATGTTTTAACATATTCCTATATCAGCATTTACATTGTGGCATGAGGCAAATGCCCTTAAACAGAGTTGCTTATATTTATTTACCTTTTATGCTTTCTTTTCACATACTGATTCCTTATTACACATATTATAAATGCCTCAAAGGTACCAAATGCCACTGACATTTAAAGTACAGCAAAGGCTTCCTGTTATTTCAGCTTTTAATTAATTGACAGTTTGTCACTGACGCCCTGTTTTTACTGCAACAAAGTGAACTTGTTCTAAAGGTTGCGGTTTTTCCCAAAAGATTTAGTAAGTACCTAAGAAAACCTATAGAAACAGCAAGAATCTATGGACTCTGTGGAATATATGGACAGACTATGTGACTCTGTGATGTGTAGGTAATAAATGTAAAGCCTTCTGTTGACAGAGTATTTGAAAAGCTATAAGTATTTTAGACTTATATATTATTTTAGTCTAGACTTAGACTTTAGACTTTTTTTGCATGAAACATTGTATGAAGTTGCACAAAACAAAAGCAATTAGTGATATCACATTTGATACTAATGTAAATCCAGTTAGACATAGCACCCAAAATGGTTTTGATCCATTAGACTAAGTTGTTTAACTATGAACAAGCTGTGCTGAGAGTGGTTTGTGAGCCTTTAATGCCTAATTGTTTTCAGGTGGAAATGTCATTTGAATAATTACTATCTATGATCAGAATTGTTCGGCCCTACAAAGAAAAAACTCTTTATGTGTAACAAGTTCAAAGAGAGACATTTCACATTTCAGTGGCTCTTTGTGTTGCAGATTAAGAGATTTGGAATGATATCCCAAGAAGCAAAGCCTTTTTTATCAGACATTTGGTCTTTGGTTTTGAGTAAAAGCAGTACTTTTCCAGGCAGTGACCTCATGTCAGTGTACTGTCTGTTGATCTTGTTAAAGATTTTCACAGTATAATGGGAGGTTTAAGTTCACCAAGAACAAGAATGAGTCAGTTCTTGACAGCGTAGTTTTTAAGCGGGCAATAAAATAAGGACAGTGCAATGAAAAGCCCACACAGATTGAAATAACCTATTACATATTCTACTAATAATCCATAATTCATAAAGAGACATAAATATGTTTGAGAGTTATTTATTGGAGCAATACCTTCTCTTTTAAATTTTCATCTTTATTGCTTAAGTATAAGAACAGCTAAAATAATAAAACATACTTTGGAGATTTTAAGCGGAAATTCCTGCATGTGATGACACACTTCCTGCCTTTGCATGAGTTAATATACATTTACATTTCTTTCCTTGTAGTCACCAGTCTTCAGCGTCTAGACTAGTTATGTGGTAAGGGTCACTTTTACAGAAATGAGTGGAGAAGAAAATGAGAAAGAAATGTTGGGTTAAAATGTTGATGAACTCAGTGTGTTGAACTCAGTGCTACATCTGTTGGAATTTGCTGGCTTGCTGACTGTGAATCCTAATGAGTTTTGCTCATTTATTGGGTTTGAATCTTAGTGTGTTTGTTCAATCAGTGGTGAATCTGAATCTTAATGTGTTTGCTCTTACATTGAGTCTAAATCTCACTGTTAAGTTCATTTAATGCTGTTTTAACATTGTGTATTTTTTGCGTACTGAGTTTGGAACATTTGGTGTCACAGTCTGCCAGCACACTGTGACTGGTTCCAATACATCAGACAGGACAGGAAGGAAGTGCATCTGACTGAATGGGCTGTGGTTCAGGAACCACAATTAAAGGCCTCTTACTGTGGGTCTCTGCACTGCTGTACTATCTACAGTTGCCCTTCTAATTAGCTACATGCATTCAAATGTCCTCTTTCATTTTCTTGTTTAAATTGCTATGATGTATTTCTCCTCAGCAGAGTGGTTTATTTATTTTCTGTTTTTAAAACTATAAAAAATTCTCAAGTAGTGTATTCTAGTTTTTGTAGTCAGATACAGATATTCTGCACTGCAGAGGATTCTTATTCCTCACTGCAGCAGTTCATCATCAGGCAAATCTGTTGACATTATAGAGCTTCCTGCTCAGATGTAGTCTTCTGAATAAGGAATGTCTACTGGATATCCACGTGAGACATACTTTGACATTTGAGGTAGGAAAAACAAACCTTTGGGTTTGGCTGTGTCTTCCTGCATATCTCCAGTGGGTGGAATCGGCTGTTCACATGCAGTGGTTTAGTTTTTAATCTGTCTCAGTCTGGACAAAAGAAAGCTGTCCAGAGCTGCTATCCTTAGATCAATGAATTACTTTATAGGTATCACATAGCTGGTAATTATCTAGACAGATCAATTAATTTCTTAAAATAATTTATTAATAACTTGATCTTGCCTATAATAAAGAAGACATTTATGTTTGAGTTGGAAAGTCAAATCTATCATTGACACAGCAAAACTCTTATTTAAAATCTTGTCAACTATACTATATGTTATCTGTTTATCTGACTACGGGATGAATTTGGTCCTTTTTCAGAAAATGACAAACCTATGAAAGTCCTGAGGCAGGAGGATCTCGTGAACCAGGAGCTAATCACAGATCTCAGGAAAGAGTTCAGAATGACCTACAATGATTTCTATATGGTGCTTACTGATATGGACATGAAATGGAAGGTAAGATTATGTGTCTATTTGTAAGCATTCCAGGTTTTTCAGGCTGACCAAGTATGTTTTTCACACAAGCACACTGCATTTTACAGTAACATGGAATATTAGCACTACAAACATATATAAATAGTCTGGTATTTTGTTTATAAATGGCAGATAAAATCAGCTGACGTTCAGCTGAAATTTGACTTTCAGTAGGAAAGGGTTATTTTACTGTGGTCTTTAGTGCACAGAGCAGTGACTGAACCCTTTACTCATAACCTGTAAAAGGATATACCATATTCTCTGCTATGTAATGCATCATGTTTACATCATGTTACATTTTGACAGCGGTAAGGCTTTTATCCTCAGTAGTTCTCAGTAGCATATTTATCTGTTCAGGGTAAAACCAGGGCCCTTCTAGCAGACAGCTGGTGTAAACAAAGAGGCCAGTGTGCAGGCATGCTGCTAGTGGTAAGCAGAGTAGCAGACATATTCCGTGTAAAAAATTACACTGAGCTGTGGCTAATCAAGGCACCCTGCACTTGCCCTCAATGATTCAGTGTTTTCCATAAACCTTCATTTGGTTCATTTACTCACTCATGGAAATGTTGCTGCCAAGAGCACAACATGGGAAGAATTTTGTTACTTTGTTGTCTTGAATTTAGCTCTAGCTTGAATTGTTTTTTTATTGAGTCGAAATCTTGTGAATTGTTGTCATATATTACACTCATAAAGTTACGGTTACCCCAAATAGCACTTATTTGTTCTATATTTGCCTGTTGTTGCAGCAATTTTATGAGGTTCCAATTGCCATGAAAGCTGTATTTGGCTACATCGACACATTCTCCTCTCGCATCAGAGAAATGGAGCACCAAAAACGAGATGGAGTGACGTGTAAAAAGGAAGACAAGCAACGGTCATTGGAGAACTTTCTCTCCAGGTAGCATAGATCTTTCAATGGACAAATGATTTACTGTATAAAGAAAGCATAATTGAACACGGCTTCATTTAGACACCCAGTTAACCTACAGTCCAGCCGTAAAGTATTCAGTGCCTCAGTTTTCCCACATCTTGTTATGTTACAGCCTTATTTTAAAATGGATTAAATTACTTATTTTCTTTATTATTCTACACATAATACCCCATAATGACAACATGAAAGAAGTGTGTTTAAAATCTTTGCAAATGTATTAAAATTAACAAACTAAATCATATGAGTATTCACAGCCTTGACATGCAATGACACTCAAAATTGCGCTTAAGTGTATCCTGTTTCCACTGATCATCCTTGAGATGTTTCTACAACTTGATTGGAGTCCATCTGTGGTAAATTCAGTTGATTAGACATGATTTGAAAAGGCACACACATGTCTGTATGAGGTCCCACAATTAACAGTGCATGTGAGAGCGCCATGAAGTCCAAGGAATTGTGTGTAGACCTCTAAAACAGGATTGTATCGAGGGCACAGATCTGGGGAAAAGTACTGAAAAATATCTGTAGCATTGAAGGTCCCAATGAGCACAGTGGCCTTCATCATCCATGAATGGAAGAAGATTGGAACCACCAGGGTTCTTTGTCACTGAAAACAATCAAATTAATTTACTGAATTAAATTAGAACAGACTATATCTTTACAGAATATACCAGACATTGTTAAATATTTAAATCCCTGACACCAAAATGCTCCTGTGTCGGTTGCGGATCATGGAAAGTGACACTTGCAGTAAATCTGTCACAGGGGTGGTTGGAGTTATTCACACACTAAAAATATTTATAAAAAGCTTCTTTCTTTTAAAAATTTTATTTACACCATTATCATTATGAGCTGTATTAAATATTAAAATATTGGGAGAAAAACAGTAGTGCATTGAGCACCCCCATATAACAGAAATGGCATGATCCTCATTTCATAACACCTTTGCAAAGGTTTGACTGTGAGATTGGTAGTTGAATCAGGCTCCTCATTTCAAAGCATCGAATCAAAACAGTATTTTTATTTTCTTTGTGTAATACAGATTCCGCTGGAGACGCAGACTTCTTGTGATATCGGCTCCCAATGATGAAGAGTGGGCCTATCAGCAGCAACTCTATGCCATGTCCAGCCAGGCATGCAACCTGGGTAAGTTTGGTTTACTAATAAAGTGACATGTACTTGTTGTTTTTGTGTTCTAGACAAATAGGCAACTGAGCTTACACAGAATGCCTGCATGATTCACATGAATCAGTTATGGAGGATAAAAACAAGCCCAATCTTAATGTACCCATGTTATTTTTATTTCTAACTGTTGATACTGTATCTTTCTGATTTTGTTTTGGTATTTGTTCTAGGACTTCTGATAGCAACATTTTACAAGCTGATATACGCTACTCCTGCTATTTTAACATTGGTTTCTGAAGCAAATATAAATAGTCAGTAACCTTGTATTTAATTTATTTCCGTTTAATTGCTTACAAAACAAGTAGGTTTTTTTTAGAACTTAAGCAAAGCAGCCAAGAACTCTGCTCATTTATCTACTATATGTAAAGTCTGGGTTGATGCTCCCTGATGGCAAGATTGTGCAGAAATTCATGGGGAAAAACTTTTGAATTTAAAATTCATTTAAAATAATTTTGCTTTTATTTTTACACATTTCTTAACCAATGTTTTTTTCTTTAATTCTGTGTTTTCTATTGCTCTTCTATATGAAAATAAAGTAGAAAGAAAGAGTTTGTAGTTTAAAAACCAAGACTAATGTCACTTCTTATACAAGACTATTGGGAAATTGACTGAATGCTAAGGGAATGGCATAGACTTAGTTAATATTATGTCTAATGAATGTATATAATTGTTTGCAGGGCTTCGTCATATTTCTGTTTTAAAGCTGCTGGGGACTGATATGGTAGACATGGGTGGAGTGTTGGAGCTTTATCCCATTAATGGTAAGAATTTTAACCATTAAAAAGCATGCAGTACATAATAACATTCAGTCTATAAATGCACTGTCTAAAAGGCTGCAAAATATTGACTCACTCATGTACTAAACAGGGTTTTGTGGTACCAGGCTATAACTAAAAGAAAACAAACATGTGACCAAGTTGACAGCCAGGTGTCCAGGCTTCGTGGATGTCAACATGTCAACACCATTTGTAACTAAAACAGTAGGTAGGCTTTTGCTGTAAAGTCCGCAATACCTTTCTTCAATGATTTAGTCTTTTATACTGAAGTCACAGTCTTGACCTTCTACGTGAGGACCTCAAGGCTCCCACAGGAATCTTACTTTGCAGAACAAACCTGAAAGCAGGGAAAGGTTTCAGCATTTGTAAAACCACAGCGCTGCACAGTGTGCTTGTGCAGCTGATGTTATGTGGAGTGTCAGGCTTTTGTGTGTTTGAAAAGCTGCTTCAGCATGTCTGAGGGAAGGTCTCTGTGATGTTTTTAGATCAAAGCTGTTTAAGTAAGCAGTGCTGGCTATAAATGCAACCACAGACACAAGACCAACAGACATAAGACCAAGGTTGAACTCTAAGGATATATATTAGTTTTAGAAATATAAAGCTTCTTTTAAGTATTTTTGTGAAAAAATAAAAAGTGTGCTATAATTCCTCACAGCAGAGTTTTTGGTAGCTGGTATCTGACGGAGTAAGGGAGTTTTTCCTTGCCACAGTCGCCACAGCTTGCTCATCAGGGATAAATGCACACCATTCACCTTGACTGTTGATTTCTGTAAAGCTGCTTTGAGACAATGTCTGTTGTGAAAAGCGCTATAGAAATAAACTTGACTTGACTTGACTTGACTTGACTTGACTTGACTTGGTATCCTCAGTTTGCAACCTTGTGAATCAGTGTTGATTTATTCATTGATTGAGACCTTAAAGCACTTTTGTATGTTGCTCTGGATAAGGGCATCTGCAAAATACTGTAAATGTAAGGAATAGAGGGTGGAACATTTTACATGAAGGTAAGGCAACAGGTATTGCAGACTTTACAGCAAAAACATACTAACTGTTTTTAGGTACAACTAAGCAAATAATACATTTAAATGATTGTTTGTAGGGCTTCGTCATATTTCTGTTTTCTTACCTTTATGTGAAATGCTCTATTACTTTTCCCTCCATAACAGTCTCACTACCTTGAAGTGGCCTGTTGCATTTATACTTTCTCTTGTGTAAGGTATTTTAAGATAAGGTCTTAAAGTACGGGTCAGTAGGTAAATAAATAATTTAAAAATAACTACTGAACACACTTTAATAATAAGCCTAATACTTGAATAGTTAGATTCGATTTGTAAAATAAATGTATTTTTTAAAACCGGATTTTACAGTTAAAGGGGTCTCTGGTTGCTTTAACAATAAGTGGAATAAGTGGCTATATTAAGGTAGCATAGCCTGTCAATTAGCTAAGATACATCACTGTAACCTAACAGTATAATTTTACCATGAAATTAAACATAACATTTAAATATGCATGTTCCAGGGAGTGCGACAGTGGACCGTGAGGGCTTGTCAGCAACACTAGTGAGGGACATCAGAAATTACTTCCAGATCAGCCCTGAATATTTCTCCATGTTGCTGGTGGGCAAGGATGGCAATGTGAAGTCATGGTACCCATCACCAATGTGGTCCATGGCCAACATTTATGATCTTATAGACTCCATGCAGCTACGTAGGCAGGAGATGGCCATCCAGCAGAGCCTGGGCATGCGCTGCCCTGAAGACGAGTATGGTTCCTATGGCTACCACCATGGTTACCACAATGGCTACCAGGAGGGATATCATGAAGGATATGGTTACTAAAGGCTATAAGTCAGTCTGTGAGCCATCCAGAATGGTCTGTATTTTCCAATGAACTGAATTTCAGTGTCAGAGGCCATACACCATTTTTTTCCCATTACCGTTTGAATTGTTGTATTTCTTATATGGGTTTATCATCTCGCCCTGCCTGATGATATAATGTTTTTCAGCCAATGGCATAACAGTTTGTAGATAAATGCTGATATATTTTTGATTTATATTCTGGATGATAATTTTCAGGGTCACATACATACATACATACACTGTGTCCTTATTTATAATGATGTTAATAAACAGCTTTTGGCCATTAACATTCCACACTACAGTGTATATATATTTTTTTATATTACCCTTTGATTGTGCCTCTTAGATAAGCAGTCTGTGTGGGTTTTCATTTCTGTTCTCATGTATTAAGGCCCAATAACTTTAACTGAGACTAATCTAAACCATCATTGCTTTAAACTCACTCATTCATTCACTCAGTGTTATTAGTAGCTCCTTTATCCTTATCATGGCCACAGTTAATCTAGAAGTGACTACAACCTGGATGTAATATAGGTCCATCCCAGGCCTCCATTCACACACATTTACACTTATTTACCAAGCCAAGCCAGTTAACCTACTGGCATGCTTACCCAGTAAAAAAAAAAATACACAGACACAAGTATATCCCTGATTCTCTTACTTTAAAAAAGTTTATTTTATAGTCAAAATATTACATACAGTATATTCTGCAGTAATGACACTTCAAAAAGCCAATTTACTTTATAACTAAAGTCAAAACAAAATGCAAAACTTTTTTTAAAGTATTTGTTTCAACATTTAAATTAATTTTATAAATCAAATACACAGGATTACGCAGATTTAATTGTTCTAACATAATACTGAACTGTTCCTAATAAAGATTAATTGATGCATGCTGGTTGCATGAATTAAGTAGCCAATAAAACATTCCAAATAAATTTCTTAGTCATT
Source organism: Silurus meridionalis (assembly GCF_014805685.1). Taxonomy (NCBI): domain Eukaryota; kingdom Metazoa; phylum Chordata; class Actinopteri; order Siluriformes; family Siluridae; genus Silurus; species Silurus meridionalis. The sequence goes on from NC_060886.1 coordinate 16,149,645, forward strand.
CAAAATAAGAACACTGTCAAGAAACTTGATTACAGAATTGTGCCTACAAAACGTGTGTGACTAACACCACTCTGCTAGACTTCTTTGCATTTCTCAGGAACATTTTTTAAGATTTTCTTCAATAAATTTTTCTTATCAGATATTTTATTCAGCCATATCAGAGAGCTGATATTTTAAAGTGATCACATGTGAAATACAACACCGCATACACAAACTTAAAATACCATAATATACATATATTATTTAGGCCACTTTCATTATATCTCTATTCTTTAGCCCATTTATAAGGAGCTCATACCACTGTGTGGAGAAGTATTTTTATAATTTCTTACAGCAGACTGAGTTTCTATACACAATTTGTCAGACAATGCTATCATATCTAACAATAGATTGAAGACACAACTGAACACAATATAACTGAGTTTGTCTCATTCTCAGAACACCAGGAACCCTAACCTGACAATGGCATTTTAGAGAGTTTGCAAGTATCAAACTGCATCAAACGTTTGCACTATTATAATCAATGCCCCCTCCCACACCCAAAGAAAATGTCAATACATATTGTCATTAGAGCATTATAAATACAGGCACATTGACAAATAATTTGCAAGATAATTACATTTACACTTTATAAATAAAGGCTGGAATGAGAAAGTAGGCTCAGAAAGACTCCTCTTCAGAATCATCATCTGTGTCAGACTTATTAAGTCTCTCCAACTCTTCCCCATCCTAAACAAAACCAACATACAAATGCTCTTAATAATACAATATAAGTTTAATGAATGCACAACATGTACACAACCTATTGAGATGAGAAAACAAAAATTTGAATCTTATTCTACATCAAGCACAATGTTAGGCTCAAGCTAACCTTGAAACACCCTATTAACTGACCACTGCTTATCTGTCCAGGACAAACCATAAAATATTCCTTTATCTTTCATGTTTCTGTCCACTTTTCCTAAAGTGATTATCACTTAAGATGGCATTATCCACAGAGAACAAGAGGACCCTAATTAAGAATCCCAGTGGCATATAGTAAAAGGAAAATATAAGAGTGTTTATTACACAAATTGACAAATGATAATGGTTAATTTGATTAGCCAAATGAACTATTACTAATTTAAATTACTAATTACTAATTAAAAATAACTACAGTAATGTAATTCTATATAGTTTCCAATAAAATAATCAATGTGACAAATTTAAAGTGAAATGATATTTTGGTTAGAATGAAAATAAAAACTGAGAGAACTGAGAAAGAAGTGTCAATCAAAGAAAAAAGTCACAAAAAATTGAGTCAAAACTTCTTTAAAGTTCAACATGCAACTGAATCCTTACCCCTTGATGACGCTCAAACACCTCTCCGTTGATGACCCTGAGCCTCTCTTGCTGCAGTAAATACGCCGGGTCCTTCAGACTGCTGCTGTGGTATATAAAAATGGCCAGTAATACAATTGGCGCCTGTAGAAAGAAGTCTAGTTCTGGCCGAAAATTAAAGAGGAAGAATGACAAGGCTGTGACAAACACAGTAGTGATTTGGCCTGTCAGCACATGGAACATGTTGTCACGGAACTTAAGGATAAAGGCAACAGAGAGACCTAGGGCAGCTGTGATAAAGGTCAGTGCTATCGAGTAGGCATTGTGTCCGTGAAACAGGCCGTAGCGCAGCATCACCGTGCGCGAGTCGGAACGCAACACCAATGCCAGGCTATTGAAGGCAACACCAAACACATACAGTCGACTGTTCTGGATAAAAATACTTTCAGCTAGCTGCTCTCCGTCTTTTAGGATCTTTTCATTGTAGATGTTGGCCAATGCGGAGGTAAAGCACTGAAGAAGCAGCAAGACATAGCCCAGGCCGAAACCACGTAAACGCTGGACAAGCTGGCTGTTCCAGAGCTCCGGGACCAGTCCCTCTGCCCAGCTGGTCTCACTCTGGTTGTGCTTCTTTATGTCCAACAAGGTGGAGTTTGAGCAGCTGCTGGAGGGAGCAGAGACATGCGCCCCATGCAGGCCATGAACACTGACTGCATGCTGGTTTGGACATGTGTTCATGGTCAGGGCCACGATGGAGAAGAAGAGAATGATCAGGGAGGCCCACTGCACCCAGGACAAATGTCTCCTGCAGAGTGAAGATGCATTTACAACAGGAGAATGAGGGAGAAGATGCCATAGTCTGATAAAGACACCCCATGCACAACACACTATGTTCACATTGCACTAATATGCAGCAAACAGAAATAGCTTCTGTTGTATTAAAGTATGAAAAATATAATAAATTTGTGTTTTTAACACTTACTTCAGAACAAACCGGAACAGAATGGCTGTTGTAAGAATGACAACATTGGAGAACAATACAGCCATTGCCTGTTCCAACAATCAAACAAACAAACAGAATGATACCTCTACTGTCTAAATATTAAAAATAAAAATAAAAAAGTCAAATACATAAGTACATCAACTTACAGGCTGGAGGTAGGTCATCACATAAAAAATAATGAGGTTATCAAGAAAATAGAGAAATGCAGGGACAGCCCATTTCAAACAGCCAGAAAATGAGGAACCAGAGGAGCAGCCCAAGTCCCTACACGAACGATTTTCTGCAGTACAAACACATAAAAAGGTAAAAACTAATAAAGTGGAGGAAAATATTGCCTACATCTGCCATAAAACTGATGTTAACTCATCCACTAAAAGAATCATTAAATCCATTCCAAATTACTTTTTAGTACGCATGTACATATCTGGAAAAAGCTGATGAGTTGGCAACCGTTTCTCGTCAGCTATCAAATCAGCAATGAGGTGTTTTATAATAATTATATCTACTGCAAATAAAGGTTATTGATTTAGATCAGCAAAGTGCAAATGTATAAACAATTGTTGAAAGATATGAATTTGTTTTACTGATGTGTAGGTTTGGCTGATAGCCAGGGCTCACCTCGAATGATGACTCTCACTGACATGACTAAACAAAAAAACAGTTTGATGGTCTCTGCCATTAAATTCACAGAGGCAGGGTGAAAGTCATATTTGTTTTCTGCAAAGAAAGCAATGTAAAAGTAAGTTGATTAGTACCAGGCAATTTAACTACATTGAAAAAACAAAAACACTGACAAACTTAATTAAGTCCAATTTAACAAGCTGAAGGTTACCTTCATTTTCAGAGAACTTCAGCAAAATAATGCGACTGGTTCCCAGTGTGATGAATACTAAGCCAAGAACTAAAGTGTAGGCAGAGGATCGTGAGCACAGCCAGGCACTGGAAGAACAACAGCTGCAGCAGCAGGAGGAGGTGGAGGAGGAAGGAGCCATTTTGGAGCAACAGACCTGTGGCTGAGTCCAACAAGTGTAACAAATGAAGACACATGTCCAAATATCTTTTGCTTAAATCAGTAATTACACTTCACCAATATGAAGTGTTCTTAGTGCACAGTGAAACTGAAATGTACTTTTCTCCAACAAGAAATACTTCCCAAGGATCTGTTGTGCCAGTTCTTTAGGGCCACCCTTAAATCCATTCTATGTACATTAATTACTGTCTGGTTCAATGTCTGGACAATCTTCAACTTCAGAAATAAATTAGGATGACTTTGTGTATCATGGGGACCAACTTGCCCCTTACACCCCGCATACAGTCGGTTCATACGCAGTCCCAATGGCAGGTGATAAAGACAGATCAAAACAAGGTCTGCCAGACTCCAATATATTTCCCCCTCAGTATCCAAAAAGAATTTAAACACCTCCCATTACCCCAATCTAAATAGACCTTTTACTACTACACTGCCTCAGTCTCCTACTGTGTGCAATAACTACTACACTACCTCCATCTCCTACTTTATTTCCTATTATTTCCTACTTGCATATTTTTGTAAACTACCTGGACAATAAATGCACTATAATCTCACTTTCTGCCTTGGCCAATGTGTGCGTCGTCATTTAGATGTGTTTCAGATGTGTTATGTGTAATCATGTTTGTATTAGTCTTGTTCAGTCTGTATGTTATATGTGCCCTGTTAGATTACTCTATATCAGAAATAAATTCCTTGAATGCACAGGCATACTTGACAAATATAGCTGACTCTGAAATTGATTTTTCAGATAAAAGACAGCATAAAATAATCAAGTGTGATATGTCTCTATCTAAAGTGAGGCTGGGGAAGTGAGATTTGTATAGTATTATATAGAAAAGATCATCCTTCATAACAATGCCTAGTGACTGTTAAATCTCAAATGGCTCTATGCTCTCTGCTCTCTATTTAAGTACAAATCATAATGAGTTATAATGATCAATAACACCTATAAGATAGAGCAAAAAGTTATAATGAGCAATAACACCTATAAGATGTATTTGTACATTTGTAGTACACTATGACACACAGAGAACTCTATAAGACTGGACCCAGAAATACAACTGCATACAATCTGCTCTATTGATAGATTTGAGGTCTACAGGAGGAAGTATATAGATGATCTATATAATCGGTATGTAATACCGATTATATAGTGTTTGTTATGCAGTGGTGATTGTTATTCGCACAATAGCACTGCAGGAGCTTCAAAACTTATGCTTCGGTGTCAAACCAAGTGCCTGATCTAAAATAATACCTGACTCCTATTAATTCATAAACCCCAAAATTAAATTACACAAACCTCTGAAATCATAAATACTGTATATGTCCTAAGCAGCACTATGTGATATGGATCATATCCCTTCTGCTGTTACTACTACATTGGTGTTATTTATTAGCTGACTAGCTTATCAGCCTATCTTTTATTTCCTAATGTAACAACACACACGCACACACGGTACGCCGCCTACAACCACCTCATCAATGACATGTCAACCATAAAATGTAGTAGAACGAACTAGCAACTGAAAATAAAATAAATTAGTTATAAACCCACTCGTCCATATGTTCACGCTGCGCTTCCCATTCTGACGTCAGGCTCTCGAACACGCCACTGCGCACGCGTCATTGCGGCGCACCATTTCATGCCTAAAGTCCCTGTTTCAGTTCACCTGGCCGGAATCAACAAACCTGCTAACGTGGCTCTAACTGTAGTTATTTGTCTCATTGTCACCTCTATTTAAAATGCAAATCACACAAACACAGAGAGAATGAATTAATTTATTAGTCAACACGGTGAATGAGCTCAAGAGACGATGAAAATAAAATACTTGTGCCATACACATTAGGTGCTTTATCTTATAATATAAACATTAAACCCCTTATTAATTTTTTCCACATATAAAGTTAGGGGTGTGAAGAGTATCTGAAAATCACACTTGAGTAAAAGTATAGATACCTTGCTGCAACACTTTATTAGAATTTAACATTCTTCTTCTTCTCCATTAGGGGTCGCCACAGCTGATTATCCGTCTCCATACCCCCCTGTCCTCTACATCTGTCTCTTTCAAACCAACTACCTGCATGTCTTCCCTCACCACATCTATAAACCTCCTCTTTGGCCTCCCTCTTTTCCTCCTTACTGGTGGCTCCATCCTTAGCATTCTCCTACCCCATATTCCCCATGTCCCTTCTCTGCACATGTCCAAACCATTACAAGTTAAAATTAACCAATTCCAATATGACCTGAGAAAATGTTTTAGAGAATTTGATTGGAACAGTACTTGAGTATGTTACTCATATTGAACTTAGTCCCAAAGATGCACTAGATTTTATTTAATTTCCTAAAATACAAATCAAATTGTATACCTCAAACCTGCATTAACCGCGATCAACACGGAAGTCTATTCAACATGCCAAAAAGAAACAATTGTATCTTCAACTAACACATAAAACTACATCACCATGTCACAACGAACCATTAGTATTCAATGTACAAATACAATTAAAAAAATAATAATTTTAATTCGAATAAAAACTAAATGTTCAGTGCTGACTGTGATTTGATTCAACTCTCAGTCTCAGAGACTTGGAATATATTCAAGCTTATTTTGGATTGAAAATGAGGCAAGTGGTGTTAAAAAGTTGCTCACAGTTAGAAGATGCAGGTAGAGGAGTGAGTGAGAAGGGGGTCATTGTCAAATATAATACAGTAAGTAAAAAGTACATATTTTGGATAATAAATGTAGTTGAATGGAGAGTAAAAGTTGCTTATATCTTTTATACTCAATTAAAATAGAAAGTAGACAAAAATTACAAAAAATAAAGAATATATAAAATAAAAAAAATAAAAACATTAAAAAAAATGTTGTAGGTCAAAAGCCTGTGTAAATGTAACTCTGGAACTTTCATAGATTTGGTAAATAAATAGTAATTACTATTTGAATAGTAACACATTTATAAAAGGTACAACTTGACACATTACCATGACACATTTAGAGGATTATCTAAAGTTTAAGCTTTGAGTAATATAAAGTAATACTTAATAAATACATTCTACAAACCCGATTCCAAAAAAGTTGGGACACTGTACAAATTGTGAATAAAAACAGAATGCAATGATGTGGAAGTCTCAAATTTCAATATTATATTCAGAATACAACATAGATGACATATCAAATGTTTAAACTGAGAAAATGTATCATTTTAAGGGAAAAATAAGTTGATTTTAATTAATTTCATGGCATCAACACAACACATCTCAAAAAAGTTGGGACAATCCATGTTTACCACTGTGTGGCATCCCCTCTTCTTTTTATAACAGTCTGCAAACATCTGGGGACTCAGGAGACAAGTTGCTCAAGTTTAGGTAAAGGAATGTTGTCCCATTCTTGTCTAATACAGGTTTCTAGTTGCTTAACTGTCTTAAGTCTTTTTTTGTCGCACTTTATGATGCGCCAAATGTTTTCTATGGGTGAAAGATCTGAACTGCAGGCTGGCCATTTCATTACCCTGATCCTTCTTCTACGCAGCCATGATGTTGTAATTGATCCAGTATGTATATTGTATTCATAGTACATATATACGCATCTGTATAGTATTGTTCATAGTACATATATATTCATCTGTATATTATATGCATAGTACATATATATTCATCTGCATATTATATTCATAGTACATACAGTATATATTCATCTGTATATTCATAGTCATAGTACATATATATCCATCTGTATATTATATTCATAGTACATATATATTCATCTGTATAATAATAGTACATATACATCTGTAAATTACTGTTTATAGTCCTATATTCCATTCTATTTATCTTATGTAAATCATGTAAAAACTGTATATCCTGCACTTGCTGTTATTGCACTCTGGTTAGACCCAAACTGCATTTCATTGCCTTGCACTTGTACATGTGTAATGACAATAAAGTTTAATCTAATCTAATGTGGTCTTCCATTGTCATGTGGGAAAATGCAAGGTCTTCCCTGAAAGAGACGACATCTGGATGGGAGCATATGTCGTTCTAAAACTTAGATATACCTTTCAGCATTGATGGTGCCTTTCTAGATGTGTAAGCTGCCCATGCCACACGCAGTCATGCAACCCCATACCATCAGAGATGCGGGCTTCTGAACTGAGCATTTTTTCGGCCTTGACCCTTATGCAAAGAGATTGTTCCAGATTCTCTAAATCTTTGGATGATATTATGCACTGTAGATGATGATTACTTCAAACTCTGCAATTTTTCTCAGAGAAACTGCTTTCTGATATTGCTCCACTATTTTTCGCTGCAGCATTGGGGGAATTGGTAAAGCTCTGCCCATCTTGACTCTGAGAGACACTGCCACTCTGAGAGGCTCTTTTTATACCCAATCATGTTGCCAATTGACCTAATAAGTTGCAAATTAGTTTTTAGCTGTTCCTTATATGTACATTTAACTTTTCCGACCTATTATTGCTACCTGTCCCAACTTTTTTGGAATGTGTAGCTCTCATGAAATCCAAAATGATTTAAAAATTTCTCACTTTCAACATTTGATATGTCATCTATATTCTATTGTGAATTAAATATAAGTTTATGAGATTTATAAATGATTGCATTCCTTTTTTATTAACAATTTGTACAGTGTCCCAAGTTTTTAGGAATCGGGTTTGTATAAAGTTTGTGGCTTTTTTATTATAACAAAAAATTATAATTGAGCTAAAATTTAGCTATTCTACAATACAAACAAACAAAAAGACCCTTCTAAGCTTTTTTAAGCATCTTTTACCACTATGGTTAGATGAACATCAGCCCCTTCAACGTTTCAGAACACAATTGTAAGAACAGACAGTGTGTTCTTTGGTTAAATGGCTGTCTGGGAGTGTTTGCACTTAAACATTTATAAAAGATATATCTAATTTATCAACATTTATTTTTTTTATTTGTCATTCCAGTGTTTAAATTACGTTAATGTAAGTTAATGTTGATTTTAATGTTTAAGTTCATATTAATTTTTCTGTTGTTGTTGTGTTGTGTTTCTTTGATGTGATACAGTTAATGTAGATGTAATTCTGGGAATTTAGATTTACTTAATAACTGTGATGATCTTAATAGATTTAACAGGCATTTTAGGTTCCTGTTTGCTTTGAAAGCACTGACCTTGTTCTTCATGAAAACTTGTCTGAATTTTAGATTTACAAAAGGGTCACACTCTCAAAGTACTTATATATATATATATATATATATATATATATATATATATATATATATATATATATATATATATATATATAGTTTTTATTATACTATTCAGTAAACCATAGTTTTGACTAAACACTTATTACATATACAAATCATGATTAAGAGTTGCCATTTTGCAAGATTTGAAAGAATGAGAGAACATGGATTATTGCCTAATAGTGTGTGGTTGGGGGGGGGGAGTTGTGTGGCTTCTGTGGGAGTGAATGTGAATCTATAAAGCTAATCTTTACTGATAGTTTAGAAGTTACTGCACACTTGAACAGACGCTCCTTACCTGGAGCTCCGGACATAGATATGAGGTTTTCACTTTGGCCAGATGCTTTGTATCTTTTGGCCCTATTGTTTTTTCTGAGTCAGTGTGCAACAGCAGTGGAGAGACACTATTATATTGCTGCTGTTAACATTAACTGGGATTATACAGCGAATGGGACTGAAAGGTATTTTACTATTATCTGTAAATATGCCAAGATAGTTTTAAATTCAGTCATGAATTATTTTTCATGTCTGTGTGATACTGAATCCATTTTGGATCAGTTTTTACCCATTTTTATCTTTTTATCTTCATTTTTATTATTATTATTATTATTAGAACTAAAATAATGTAATTTAAAACTATCAAATGAAACATTTTAGTTTTAATATATACCATGAATAATCTAGAATTGTATGTTAATAAATGTAAAAAAAAAACATGTATGTAAAAAATATTATTATATTAAATATGAAATAGAATCGCTACATGTGCTAGAATTTTTAATTAGTTTGTAAACATCAAAAGAATATATCATTTACAGAGCTGCTTTGTATGTGCCCTTTTAGAGCACAGTCAATACTAATATTGGTGACTGTGTTTAAGGTAGAATGTGCTGAATGTGCTTAATCTGAATTGTGACAGTGAATAACATATTTTCATTACTTCTCTGACTTTTCTGGGGGGGGTTCTATAGCAAAGGTCCCATCTATAAAAAGACAGTGTACAGGGAATATGACCCAGGTTTCCAAGAGGCTAAAACAACTACATGGTCAGGTATTCAAGTTACTTGCATAAGGTGGCAGTTCTTATTTAAATGTGCATTAATTTAGTCATTATTTGCAAAAAAATGTTTTCAGGGCTGCTGGGACCCACACTCCGTGGTCAAGTTGGTGACACCATAATTGTCAGGTTTAGGAACATGGCAGATCATCCCTGTACTATCCATCCACATGGGGTTGCATATGGAAAACAGTCTGAAGGTTAGAATACCAATATCTTAAATGTATAACATGAATAGAAACATTATGCTAGCTATAGTCAGTCAGTGTATATAGAAATATGTGCAACATTAAAATGAGAAAAATATTGCTAAGAAAAGTGTACGTTTTCAGTGCCAGTTTGTACAGTTGAGTAAACAAACTAAAGTGTTTATCTTTGTCATACATATTAACCACAGGCTGTACCTAAGTCCAAATTGAAGACTTAAAAACCTTAATACTAAAATACTAATACTAATTCAAAACTCTGTTTTAATTATTAAATGATTATTTTTTCGTTGCTCACATGAATATTGTGTTCTTAATGTGTAAAAATAATTGCAGTGAAAAAAAAGATAAATAACTTATCCACCATAATGTGGCCAACTCTCAGTTATTAAATTGTTATTTGCTCAACCGAGTAAACAAATTGCTAAAAGGAAAAAAAAGGTAAAAATAAAAGATTGTTTTCGACCTTATTTTTGTTCCTGACGCTTTGCTAAATGCACAGAAAGCAAAACATTAACATTTGTTTCTGCAAATCTTTAATCCTTTAGGATCTTTGTACTTTGACAACACGTCCATGTTTGAGAAAGAGGATGATGTCATATATCCTGGCAAAGAGCACACATACTACTGGGAAGTGACTACAGAGGTGGCCCCACAAGCTAAAGATCCCCCATGCCTTACATACATTTATTTCTCACATAATGATATTGTTAAGGACTACAACACAGGACTGATTGGTACACTGCTCATTTGTAAGCATGGTATGTTTATTTATTTGCTAACATTTTTATTATAAACAATGTCATTCAGTTCATCAATACTGAGCTCTTTGATTTTAATGGTCAGAAAAACTAGACAATCTACGGGTTACAGATAATGTTTTTTTATTCTAGATATCAGTCAGCCTGTGATGTATTCCTTTGCTCCACAGGCAGTCTTGATGATTCTGGAAAGCAGATTCATTTCCATATGGAATTCTCTTTGTTGTTTGGGGTGTTTAATGAAAGCAACACCTGGTACAGCAAAGGGAATGCATTTAAGGAGCATGTAAAGTACACTATCAATGGCTTTACAAATGGCCTTGTTCCTGGTAAACTGATCAATTATTTTCAATTGTTAATATCAATGTAATATCAATAATTTGTAGGAGTTTGTTGCTCTCTGGAAATATTTCTCTTTATATATTCCAGGTCTTAATACGTGTGCACATTCCAAGGTATCCTGGCACTTGATTGGTATGAGTTCTGAGCCAGAGCTTTTTTCTGTCCACTTCAATGGACAGGTTCTACAGCACAATGGACACAAGGTGTCTTCAGTTGGCATTATCAGTGGCACAGCTACCAGTGCAGAGATGGGGGCCATTTACCCTGGTCGCTGGCTTCTCTCATCTCACATTAGCAAACATTTGGAAGGTAAGGCCGGGTGAGACAACAATCCAGTTGATAAAAGGTTATTTAGCAACCAACAAAATTCCAATAAAACCAAATAGGAATGTTTTATGAAAGGAAAATTGAAAGAATAACAAAACCTGGTTGCATGTGTGTGTGCACCAGCCCTTAAGTGATTCTATGCTAAAGCTACTTTTACTTGTAATACAGCACCCCATATGGTCCTTTATGGTAAAGGTATTTGAATTTAGCCCATCTTGATTTTGCTATTTTATTCCCCTGTTGTTTACACAAATGCTTAAAAAAATGTATTGTATGGAGAACTCATGCAATGTTCAAAGCCATTTCAGGTACATTTGCTAGTTTTCAAGACCTGGGCTCTGACTTTCCCATTTAAAAAAACAGATTTATTTTTTTATTTGTTTTGTGCTGGGTGGTGAACATGCTGGAAGGTTACATTTTTTCTTTAGCTTCAGCTGTTAAGCAAAAGCTTGCTGGTTTTATGCCTAAATAAACTGGTATTTTTTATAGATTTTGCCTGATTGATGATTGGTTTTATTCACTTAAATTCTGTTTATTGTATATCAGAAGTGATCTAGCTCGGATTATCTATGATCTATAATTGTAATTAGTGTGTAAAGCTTTTACAGACATGATCACTCCAGTACATTCACTCCAATTTGCAGTGATTAGCTCCTATTAAACAAACCCTTTTATTATTAAAAATCACACCTTTACAATATACACTGGCAATCAAAATTAGAGAACAATTTATAAACAATTGAACAATTCTGAAATAATGTCATCTTCACTGCTCAACAGTTGAAGGAGTTTATTGCAAAATAATGTTTTTTTTAAATGCCTTAGTTATTTTGTGGAAAAGGTGTTCTGGTAGCATGGTATAGACAGGACAAAAACTCCCTCAACTGTTGAGCAGTAAAAATGACATTATTTCAGAATTGTTGAATTGTTTATAAATTGTTCTCTAATTTTGATCGCCAGTGTAAATATAACAAGAACTGGACTACTCTTTCTCAACTGATTTCAGCTGGCATGCATGGTTTTCTGACTGTTAATACATGTGAAGAGTTTACTGCACCAAAGCGAAAGCTCACAATGCAACAAAAGCGAGAAAGTCAAGAATGGATTTACTACATCGCAGCTGAGGAGATCATTTGGGACTATGCACCAAATTTGCCAGATAATGTGGACAGGTACACACCGATCACTATTAAACAATTACCAATCGGCATTGCACTCACATCTAACTTGTTACTTCTCACACAGGAATTTTCGATCCACATACTTAAAACAGGGTTCAGTGAGGATTGGTAAGAAATATAAAAAAGCTGTATTCACCCAGTATACCGATGAATCATTTAAAGAAAGGGCAGAAGAGAAACAAAGAAAAATGGAGTTGGGAATTCTTGGTCCCGTGATCAGAGCACAGATCCGAGACATAATAAAGGTATATATAAAAAAAATCCAGCACAAATACAATATTATAAAAAAAAATTATTCTGTTTTTAACTACCGTTTTGGTCATGTAGACTGTTGACCTTTTTGATAATAAATAATTATGCTAATTTATTTGTCTCTGTTTACAGATTGTGTTCAAAAACAAAGCATCACGTCCATACAGTATTTATCCTCATGGATTAACTATTGATAAAGCTGCAGAGGGAGCCAATTACCCTGAGGGAGGTTAGTAAAAGTTCACCATTTAAAAATTCTGGTAGAAATAAAAGTTATTTGAGTAATCTCATATTCATGTTTCATTTACTAATGTAATTAAATTACAGTTTTGTTTTGTTTTTTATTTCTTGACAATATCATTATAAATAAATATATACAGTACTGTTTATGTATATATATATATATATATATATATATATATATATATATATATATATATATATATATATATATATATATATATATATATATATATATATATATATATATATATCACTTAGGGTGTACTCACTTTTGTTGCCAGCTATTTTGACAATAATGTTTGTATGTTGAGTTATTTTCAGAGGACAGTATCTGTACTCCTGTACAAGCTGCACATTGACTACTCTAACATATAACCAAGTTTAATTTCTATAGTATTGTCTCATGAGAAGATATGATAAAATGGTTGTGAAATGTGAGGGGTGTACTCACTTTTGTGAGATACTCTAGGTTCATTTTAAATCAGTTTACATTTTCTTTATACACACTCAGGAAGATATAATATTTTTTTATTTTCAAAAATGATGAGACTTTTATGAATGGCTTATATAATCTGAAAGGGCAACAGAGCCATGCTGTGCAACCAGGGGAGACTTATACGTATGTATGGCGAGTCATTGAGGAAGATGAACCATTACCCGGTGATTCAAGGTGTCTCACCAGGATGTACCATAGTGCAGTGGACATTCCACGAGACATTGCATCAGGTCTTGTTGGACCACTTCTTATCTGCAAAAGTCAGTCCCTTAGTACCAGGAATGTTCAGGTAATTTATTGTAGTTGTATAAAATTTTTGTAAGTAAGTTTTCTCTCAAGTGACAACCATTATTGATTCAACTGATACTGTGTTGCTTACAAAATGGTTGCTCCATTTTTCAGCTGAGAGCAGACAAGGAGCAGCATGCTATGTTTGCAGTTTTTGATGAAAATAAAAGTTGGTACATAAATGAGAACATCCTCACATACTGTGGGGAACCAAAAAATGTAAAACCAGATGACCCAGAGTTCTATAACTCAAATGTTATGCACAGTGAGTAGATTTGTATGCATAGTAAGCAAGCATTTTGATCAACATATTTATTCATCATAATTTAATTATCTTTCACAGCAATTAACGGTTATGTGTATGAAAGCGGACAAATCCTGGGGTTCTGCAACGGTGAGATTGCAACTTGGCATGTGTCTAGTGTTGGTGAACAAGATGACATCCAAACAGCCACATTTTATGGACACACATTTGAGCTGAACAACAGAGAGGAGGACATCCTCAGTCTGTTCCCCATGACAGGAGAAACGATCTCAATGAATATGGCTAATGTTGGTCAGTATGCCTCATATATTTAACATTACAACTCCAATTCCACAAACGTTGGGACACTGTGTAAAATGGGAATAACAGCAGAATGCAATGATTTGCAAATCTTATAAGCCCATATTTTATTTAAAACAGAACATAGCAACCAATTAAACTGAGGAAATGTGCCATTTTAAGGAACAATAAGGTAATTTTGAACTTGATGGCTTGATCAGATGAATCTAAATATTTATTTCTTTTGGGAAACCATGGACACCATGTAATCCGGACTAAAGATCAGCGGGACCATCTGGCTTGTTATCAGCACTCAGTTCAAAATGTCGCTTCTCTAAATGTATGGAATTGCAGTAATGCCTGTGGAATGGGCAGCTTGCATGTTCGGAAAGGCTCTATCAATGCAGGATATACAAATGCTCCCATCCAGAAAATGCTTTTTTAAAGGGATATATATGAGCAAGACAATTCTAACTGAATACTGCCTCTATTACAATAGCATGACTTTGTAGTAGAAGAGTTCAAGACCAGAATTGGCCTACCTGCAGTCTAGACCATTCACTATTTAAAAACATTTAGAGCATCATGAAACAAAACATACAATAAAGGACACCCAGAACTGTTAGGCAGCTAGAATCCTGAAACAGATGCATTCCTCTCCCAAATCTTCTGCAATAGGTCTCCTCAGTTCTCAGATGTATATGGACAGTAGACGTGATGCTACATATGGCTCTGTTACAATTTTTTTTTTAAACCTGTTGCAGTCATCAATTCAAAAATTCCTTAAAATGTTATTCTCTCGGTTTTAACATTTGATGTTTCTTTGTTTGTTTTATTGTGAGTAACATATTGGTTTATAATATTCGCAAATTGTTGCATTCTTTTTTGTTTACATTTAACTTAATGTCCCAACCTTTTTGGATTTGTGGTGTTATAAAAAATGTATAGTCATTTACTATTAATGTTTACACTTCTACTTACCCCCTCTATTTTTATTTTTAAGGAATTTGGTTAATGGCATCATTGAACACACATGAAACCCAAAAAGGATTAAGAGTGAAGTTTCAGGACGTTGAATGCTTTAGGGATTATATAGTGGAAAGTCAGAATTATGATGGCTATGATGATATGGCACCAGAGACCTTCATTAAGTGGGAACCTGTAAATGAGACCGGGTTACAGAAGGAGAAATCAAAAATTCCAATCCTAACTGTGGATGCTGATTCAGATACTGATGATTATGCCATGCTTCTTGGAATAAGGTCAATGAATAATTCAAATAAAAATGATATGGAACTGTTAGACTTCTCAGATCTGAACGAAAACAATCTTTTTCAAAATGAAAATACAACAGAGTCATTGATCATATCATCTCTGCAGCTGACTCTAACTAACTCCACAATCAGTGAAACTATCACCATTAATCCCAATAATGTCTCACTTCCACAAAATATTGACAGTGAAATCACCTCAGAAAACAGACACAATACATCATTAGTAGAAGAAATTATAAGGCCATTGCAATCAACACAAATATCACATATTTCTAAAGGGAATGTGACAGAAATACAGACCCTAGAAGTGGTTATGCTGAACTCTGTGGAGCTGGAAGATGACAATGACACATCAAGGGACAACACATATATTTACAATGTACCTGCTCATAACCCTCAAATTAGCATTACAGATGTTAATGATATCAAAGAGTTTGTGCTGTTGGATAATGAAGAACAAACAGAAACAAATAGCCATGAGCATTTAGTTGAATATAGCATCTCACCCACCGAACTCCCTATTTTGGAAATGTTGAACAATACCACTCAAACCACTACAGTAAAGGTCAATCAGGAATTAAATGCCACTCAAGTGGACTCTGAATTTTCACTTGGGGGAGACAAAGAACTGAATAGCACCCAAGTGTACACTGATTTTTTAGTCCAGGATAATAAAGAATTTAATGACACTCAAGGAGACTACAAATTATCACTTAAGGAAGATAAAGAGTTAAAAAGCACCCAAGTGGACTATAACTTTTCACTTGGGGAAGGTACTGAGTTAAATGGCACCCAAATGGACCACGAATTAGTACTTCAGGAAAACAAAGTATTAAATGGCACTCGAAAGGACTATGAATTTTCACTCAAGGAAGATAAAGATTTAAATGGCACCCAAGTGAAATTAAATGCCACCCAATTGGACTATGAATTTTCACTCAAGGAAGATAAAGATTTAAATGGCACCCAAGCTGAATTAAATACCACCCAAATGGACTACGAATTTTCACTCAAGGAAGATACAGATTTAAATGCCACCCAAGTGGAATTAAATGGCACTCAAATGGATTATCAATTTTCACTCAAGAAGAATAAAGATTTAAATGGCACCCAATTGGACTATGAATTTTTACTCAAGGAAGATAAAGATTTAAATGGCACCCAAGTGGAATTGAATGGCACTCGAATGGACTATGAATTTTCACTCAAGGAAGAAAAAGATTTAAATGGCCCCCAAGAGAACCACACATTTTTACTCAAGGAAGATAAAGATTTAAATGACACTAAAGTTTACTTTGAATTTTTATTAGAAAAAGACAAAAAACTAAATGGCACACAAGTGGACACAAGTAAATTTTTAGTACAGGAAAATATAGAAAATAAAGAAATAGAAAGTACCCTTGATAAGCTCAGAGAGCTTACTAGCAACCAGGACCAACCATACCCAGATGTTCAAGGAACTAACAGCACTAAACCAGACTCCAGTATTTCCAACAACACAATGTATGATACTGAGACACACTTTCGAAGTGAAAGCACAGAGAAATCAAACTTGCCTCAGAATGTTACATTCTCTTCCAGAGTTCCTTTCACTGACGATGCACATAATGAAAAAAATAACCCAAATGTCAGCAACCCCTGGATGTCTTCAGAAGAGTTTGATTCAGAAAGTCTTAAAAATACTTCCTTTTCTTATGTTATTTTCAACCATTCATCTACAGAAAGGAATTCCTCCCACACTAACATCTTACTGTCAAACAGCAGTTCCAAGCAGGTTACACCAGATGCTGAAAAGAGTCTTGATGATGTTGTCATCTATTTAAAAGACAGCAACAACACTATGGTCATTTTAACCACACCTTTGGATACACAAGCAAAAAACTGGAGCTATGATGGCAAACATGAGCTTGTGTCAATGGAGTTCCCAGATCACATGAACAAATATATAACAGACAAGAATCCAAACAGTGCAAAAGAAGAGAAGAAAAAAATACATCTTCAAAGGGTGACACCAAGTAAAGGGTATGGCATGAAGACAAAAAAGAGAAAGGACTACAAACCCCAAGCTCGTAGTGACATCTCTCCTCAAGGCTTCTCCCCACGTGGCTTTACGCCTTCTCAGTTAACACCAAGGACTGCCAAGCCAAACTTTAATGAAGAAGACATGATGCCAAAAGCCATAGTCATAGGCATTCCTAGGAATGACTTCAATGACTATGAAATATATGTTCCTCATGGCGAGCAGGAATTTAGTGAGACCACTTATGAGGAGAAAGAAGAGTATGAATATGTTGAATACAAAGACCCATATGGTAAACCACCTCAAACAGAAACTGATGTGCTTGATGAAATTAACAAATATTCCTTACAAATGGCTGGCAGCAAGTCCAGGGTCTACTTCATTACTGCTGAAGAAGTTAACTGGGATTATGCAGGCTATGGACAAAGGTAATAAATATTTCACCTTTTTAGATTCACAAACACAGTAACATATAATAGTTTTTTTTAAATACTTATACTTATACTTAAATATAAATATAAATATAAGTATACTATATATATATATATATATATATATAGGTAGAGAGAGAGAGAGAGAGAGAGATAGATAGATAGATAGATAGATAGATAGATAGATAGATAGATAGATAGATAGATAGATAGATAGATAGATAGATAGATAGATAGATAGATAGATAGATAGATGTCCCCAAACCTACCTTTTACAAGCGTCATATATAATGGTTCTTTTGAGTGAGTGACTAGCTGCTTCTCTTTAAAGGAGGGAAGATAAAGCCTCGGTGAAGGAGAGGCAAACTCTTTTCAAGAAAGTGTTGTTCAGGTCATATTTGGACAGCTCCTTTACAACCCCAGACTTTCGAGGAGAAGTTGAAGAGCATCTTGGCATCATGGGTCCAGTCATCAAGGCTGAAGTGGATGAAACCATATATGTAAGATCTGCTAACTGAATAAGGAGTTTGCACTTTTCACTACAAGGAGATCATTCAAAACTACATTAAAGTCTAAAAAACCCTGTTTTTCACTATAGATAGTGTTCAGAAATCTTGCCAGCCGCCCATACTCATTGCATGCAAATGGTGTGTCATACAGCAAAAATATGGAGGGGCTGAATTATGATGATAATTCACCTTATTGGTACAAGTATGATGATGCAGTTCAACCCAATACAACTTTTACATATATTTGGACAGTAAATAACAAAGTGGGGCCATTAAATGGTGAATCTGACTGCAGAATATGGGCCTACTACTCTGGTGTGAATCCTGTAAGTTCAAATATGGCACTGCCCTATTGTTACCATATAAAGTATTTTTAGCATTAAGATGTTTTAAAAAAATTTTTTTTAATTTTGTGCAGGAGCGAGACATCCATTCTGGACTTATTGGGCCTCTTTTAATTTGCAAAACAGGCACCCTGGCTAAAAATCCAGTGGACAAACAAGAATTTATGTTACTTTTTATGATATTTGATGAGAACAAGAGCTGGTACTTTGAAGAAAACTGCGAGATTCTCAAAAAGACAAACAAAAAAGCAACAATGGATCCAAATTTCAAAGACAATATCAAATTTCATGGTATTTTATTCATACTATTAGTGTTTTTGTTGCTGAATTTCTTAAAATCCCTAAGCCTTAATAGAAACTAATTAAATGACTAGACACATACTTTAACAGCTGTCTTTTGTCTTCTCCTTTCAGCAATTAATGGAATTATATACAGTCTTAAAGGACTTCGCATGTATGCTAATCAGCTGGTAAATTGGCATGTCATAAACATGGGCTCTCCTAAAGACTTCCACAGCATTCACTTTCATGGCCAAACCTTCTTTAACAAGCATAATGACCCCCATCGTCAGGGAGTATATCCACTTTTACCAGGTTTGCATTTTTTCATGTTTTTTGTTGTTTTACATTGCTGAAATTAGTAAATGAACACTTTTTGCATTTCTTTTACTGCTATGCAGGGGGTTTTGCAACTCTAGAGATGTGGCCCTCAAAGCCAGGACTTTGGATGTTGGAGTCTGAGGTTGGAATTTCCCACCAAAGAGGGATGCAGACCCTATTTTTAGTGCTAGACAATGGTATCTATCTATCTATCTATCTATCTATCTATCTATCTATCTATCTATCTATCTATCTATCTATCTATCTATCTATCTATCTATCTATCTATCTATCTATCTATCTATCTATCTATCTATCTATCTATCTATCTACGGTTTTGTTGCTAAACAGTGAGATCTAAATAGATGAGTGCTGTGAGCAGATGTCCATACATGAAGAGAATAAAGTACAACTAACTCATCCAGTACAGCACAATGTTTGAATGCAGTGAACTGGGTTTTTGCATGAATACATTAATGAAATCTTTATCAAATTCCTCCTGTCACTAGACTGCAAATGTATTCTTTTTGTTTTCGTTTTACAGTATGTGATCACCCACTTGGTTTGACTTCTGGAGCTATTAAAGACAGCCAAATAACAGCATCAGACTCTAGAGGTATAATCACATCTCTAGTCAGATATGATATTTGACATGATTTAGATTGTTTAACAGTAACCATGGTTAACATTTCAATAAAAATTAATTTTATATTAAAGGCTATTGGCTTCCCAATTTGGCCAGACTGTACAATGGAGGAAAATACAATGCATGGAGTACAACAAAGCCAGACCAGTGGATCCAGGTATCATCACCTAATGGCAGTCCACAAATTATTATCTAATTTATTGCAACCTATTACAAAGTGGTTAAAAGAAGGTAATTGGTCCTGCTGTCCAGGTAGACTTCCAACGGCCGGTGGTGATCAGTAAAATAGCTACACAGGGAGCCAAACAACTCTTTACATCTAACTTTGTTATGAACTACACCATTTTCTACAGTACAGACCGCAAAAGATGGAGTTGGTATAAGGGAGACAGCAAAACTTCGAAAAAGGCAATCGACTGCTTAATTTATACTACAATACATAGCAAAGATCTTCATTTGTAAGTTCTCATTTTGCCTCTTTTCTTTTACACTTCCCAAGACCTTTGAAGGCAATAGGGAAGCCCATGAAGTGAAGGAGAATACATTTTTCCCACCTATTATTAGTCGGTATGTGAGGCTTTACCCCTCACATTCATATAATCATCCAACAGTTCGCATGGAATTCTTTGGATGTGAGTTAGATGGTAGGTGTGAAATATTCCTGCAGCACTTCTATTTTAAGAACAGTAAATACACACAGCTCAAATATGCTATAATCAAGGACTAACATACTGTAAACTGCACAATGATATGTTATCCAACTCACTCTCCTTTACATATTCACTTCCACTTTCAATATGGCCTAAACTGTTTAATTGAACCTGTGATGCTCCTCAGTTCAGGCTTGGGGTCAAAATTTTCCAAAATAAACATTCATCAAAGTAAAGCAAAATAATAAACATTTAAAAAAGAGCAAAGTAAAGCAGCATGAGAGACCATAGTACTATTTTGAATAAAAGAGTAACACTACAACCTGCTAATATAAATAATACTAAACAGTTCATGTGCAGCTTTGCCTGCCAGACATTTCCCAGCATGCGTGAAGCCAATTTCCCATAACAAACTCTGTCTAAATAAACAAGCAAACATAATGCTTCTAAAGTTAAGTCCCTCCGGTAAGCATAGAGTTCAGTTCCACTTGTTAGATGTCAAAATCATTCATTGAATAATTTTATTCTCTCTTGTTCTGTGGTCTATTTTAGCATACTTTTACATAGTCATGAGAGACAGTTGTGTATAATCTTTTAGCCACATGTCATTTCTTAATCACTTATGTTACTAAAACATGCTAACATGCATGTCTGCAGGATGTTCTGTACCCTTGGGAATGCAGAGTGGACATATAATTGATAATCAAATCACAGCCAGTTCTGTTGCTAGCTACTGGTATTCTAGCTTGTGGCAGCCATCGCTGGCTCGCCTTGACAGGCAAGGATCGGTCAATGCTTGGCAAGCCAAGGTATCTACCACACAAATGATATTTTGATTACACCCAACTATAAATGCATTCACTGATTACATTCTGATATTATTTTTCCTCCACAGAGTAATGACATACAGCCATGGCTCCAGATAGAACTAAAGGATGTCAAGAAGATTACAGGAATTGTAACCCAGGGAGCGAAGTCACTGAAAACAGAGATGTTTGTAACTGCTTATGTTTTAGAGTACAGCGATGATGGAAAGAAATGGAACAAGTACTCAGACAGTGAGGACTATGAAACAAAGGTACATCATCAAACATGGGTAATCAAACATTTTTTGGTGCATGATTTTACAGTCACCTGATTTAATCTTTTCCTCCTTTATTTTACAGACATTCATGGGAAACTCTGATAATAATAGCCATGTGAAAAATTATATCTACCCTCCAATATTTTCCAGATTTATCAGAATATTTCCTACAAAATGGCAGAATGCTGCCACCATGAGGGTTGAACTCCTGGGATGTGATTTTTAATAATGACAAGTGAAATTTGTTTTGTCGTACTGTTTAAAATCCAAACGTTTTGGATATTCATTATATAATATTTGTATCTAATATTGTATCTAATAACACTGATTCTGTATTAAAATTATGAATGCAACAAAAAGTATTTTTTTCTGTGATATAGGAACACATGAACATAATGCCTCTGACAGAGATGGGAAGTAATGAAGTACAAATATTTCGTTACTGTAGATTTTTATGGTATCAGTACTTTACTACAATTTATTATTCTTTTTCACTTTTTACTTTTACTCATTAGATTTTTGAAATATATCACAAATATCTGTACTTTATACTTCTTACATTTTCAAACCATTCTCATTACTTTAGTTTTAATCTATTTGGTAACATGATCAATATCTTTTTCTTCTCATAGCACACTGTTTTCAGCCCATCAACCTATTTCTTGTCCTTGCACGGCTTTTTCAACCTACCATTAGTGTATTATTTACTGGCTATCATGTACCACAGAGAGAAGGCAACATGAAGTATTTGGGTTAACGTGGATGAGACAGAGGGAGTCAGTGATGTAAACATGACTGAGCACAGAGACACTCTGATCATCATCATCATTGTTTCTCTGCTTTGTTCTATATGATAGTTGATCAGCCTGGATACATTCATTAGATACCAAAATGTAAAATTATTTTGTATTAATATATTAGTATGATATGAGGTCCAGTTACCAGCATGACACTAAAACAGGTAGTAGTAATGGCTACTTTTTACATAAGTCAGAGCTCAAACTTCTTAACTTTAACTTGAGAGAAAAAGTGCAGTCAATACTTTACCTTTAACCAGTCTTTTAAAACATGATTATCTGTACTTCTACTTGAGTGAGGGATGTGTGTTTTTTTTTTGCCATCTCTGCTTTCTGAAATGAGCATTATGTTCTAGCATAGGCCAATAGCTTTAAAAGCGGTGTGTGACACTGAGCAATGACATCTATCATAGGACATTATGTGTTTTACCGGTGGTGAGGTTTATGTCATATGTCATCTTACATATGTATATGTAAGATTTAGAGATATTTGTCACATTTACATTACAGTACAGGTAAATTTGTTCTTTGCATATCACAGCTTGTTACAAAGCTGGGGTCTGAGCACAGGGTCAGCCATGATACGGGCCTTGCTTAAGGGGTGGTAACTTGATGGTGCAGGGGCTTGAACCAGGAACTTTTGATCAGAGCAACCACCTTCTCCCTATTTAAACCAACTTAAAAAATGTCTATAGAATAAATTCGCAGTTGAACTTTATTTTTCAGTTAAATGAAACCTCTGGCTGCATAAAGTCTTGGCTGACTCTGTGTAGTATGTATACTTCATTGTCAATAGGAAGGGGTTTAGGATTTAACCACAGGGCCAAGTCGCACACAGAGAATGGGGAGTTAATGTGTGGCCTGCGGGGATTGGGGGCTACTGGGATTGGCTGTGATTCGCACATGATCCTTATGCAAAAAATAATGCGGGAATATTATTTTATCGACTTGACGATACCGAGGTTTGATTTCAGATGTTAATTTTTGCTCCAAACACAACCAGTTCTTCAATCAACCGATTTTAAGATGTTTGATAAAGTATTGGGGTTATATATTATATATGTATATACATATAAAGGATTTTGGAGAGTTATACAAATAATGGAGCGTGTTATTTTCCTATTTAAACACGGTCACAAAAGCAGTAAGAGTTTAGTGGGAGTGGGAGTGAGAAAGCCCACCCGGATCTGGTTACAGGAGTGTTACTTTGTGGGAAGGGGAGAGGGATTGAGGGAAGTTTTCAATCCTGGGATTCAGACGCCATTATAACCCAAGGACTGCCCTCTTCTTTCTCCGCACCGACCACCACAAAGAAGGATTTCTCTCCTAGGGGGAAAATGTATGCACATATCGCACACTGTTGCTAATTTCTTCAGGAAATAAAGTCCAAAACCGGCTTCTACCATGTTCTCACGGGACGGTGAGAGTCTGAAGCATCTCTGTCGAGGTGAGGAGATTATATACGCGCCTGCGCTTTCTCCGATACTACCGCGGAGAAACTTTCATTCCTTTATATACACAATGCTGCTAGCTAATGTAGCTAACTTACCCCTTTTTACCCTCAACTTCTTACCCCTATTTCTCTCCCTTTCTGGGAGAAGAGTGCTGGTAAGTAAATGAGCAGTTGTGATACTTCTGTGCTTATAAAATGAAATGTTAGTGTGTAATTGTTTTTTGCAATTAATGACAAAAGAAGCAGAAATGTAACGAAAGCGGCGTTTCTTCTCTTGTATAATGCCTGCACAATGTTGCGCTTTAGAATCCTTAATCACAAAACTGGTCAAACCATACAAAACACTAGTTCTAGTATAAATAGGTCATAAAAAGTTTCTTCTTTAAAAAATAAATTAATTTTGCAGGTTTGACCCAAACTTTTTCGGCACTGATGCATGAAATGATGAATTTTGGTTTTGTAGCAGGAAAGAAACACATTAACATTAACCTCAAATAACAGGATTTCTGTCTGGGTTTTACTTCCTGGCATGTATTTTCGATGTAAATGAGGTTTACTTTTTATTAGCTACGGAAGTTAAAAAGCCTATGAAAAACAGCATGTTGGAAGTGATCAGACTTCATCCAACCTACATTATACTGACACCATGTTAGAAGAATCTGTGTTTAAAGGAACTCAATGACTGCTACAGGTGTTTCCATCTGCAATCCATCATTTGACTATTTTTATTTTGATTGAAGAATGTATTACACAGAAACCACACTAATAAGACTTCTTTTTAAAAAAGATGGAAGCACTATAGATCGATAGATAAATAGATCCAGAAGGGAGATTGTAATGCAAAGCAGCCAGTTCACAGAGATACAACAAAGTACAAGATGTAGTAGGAAATTAAGACTAGAAGATAAATAGTAAGGAAAGATAACAATGAGGGTAAAAAGATTGATTATTTAAAAAAATAAATCCATGATGCACAGTTTAAAATAGTGCATTCAAGTGGGAATCTCTGAACTGCCCATTAAGGTGCATTAACGAGGTAAAAACTTAAGTACATATGGTGCAACAGCAAGCGGTCCTATTAATAAAAAAAAGAAAAGAATGTACATGGTAGATATCAGTGTCATCAGCTGGACAACCTGAGAGACTGTCGATTATTTTGCATTCGTGGGATCTTAACATTAACATTATGGTTAATAAATACAGAATAGAACAGAATGGATATGTCTCTATTTATAGTGCTGTCAGAGAAGGGGATCCCTCTCCTGACACAGAGCTATGAGTTATTGTAAAGTCCAACACCTCTATCCTTGGAAGTGTTTCCAATGGGAATGAAATTGAATGAGATATTTGAAATTAAAATCCTCTTGCAAAAAAATGTTTTTATTACATTTATCATTCTATTCATAGCTGAGATTGCAAGTTGCAAGTTAAATGTCAGACATTTAATGTTCTTGTTGTTGCCTGTCAGATTGACTGCCTTCTTATGAAATACTTCTAAAGGTTTATATATGAGGCAAAAAATAGTGTTTGATTTTGGCAATGGATAGGCAGTGTATGCAGTAGTGAAGCAGGAGCCTACTTTGTTAACGAATGTCTCCGATAGACATTACATTAACTTAAGAACAGAATAAGGGTGCAGTTGGGTTTCGTGGGATATGACTAGTAGCTTGACAGACTAGGAGAGCATTGGAGTAGCACCATTAAAACATAACTGGGGAGCAACCAGTTGAGGTTGTTCAACCACCTTGCAAGAATGTTTCCTGGCAGCCCTGACTGAAGCTGTAGCAGGTATGTCCCACAGGGTGGTGACTCTTGGGTTAATGCAGGTCTTGCTGGAGAGATTTCACCACAATTTTCCAGAGATTTGTGGATCGCTCAGAAGGAACTAAAATCTTTGGATTGGTCTCATTTCGTGTAATTTAACCATCCGCAGTGAAATTATTTTAGATGTCTTTGCATTGTGTGAGAGTAGCCTGCACCAGGAACTTCTATCTTGTATGATTTTGATTCTTAAAAGCCTTGAGGTACAGGAGCACTTTTTGGGTGCAAATTGCATCATATGTCTGGGAACAAATTATCTCTGAATAAGTGAAATAATAGCAAAGATTGGGGTTACAGTTAACAAAAGCAGTTTTGTATATCCAATTGTAATCCCTAAGGATTTTAAATGAACTACATTGGCTGGCAGCTCAATGCTGCTCTATGAACTCATTAGCTACTTCAGTAATTCTGTATTTCCTCTTAATCTGTTGAAGCTGAATACAGAGGGCTCCCAAACTGTGATCATTGCCTAATTTGGTGTTTTCTTTTCAGGTGCATAACAACCTACCATGATGAACAGCAGCAGAAATGGCACAGAGGTGGAGGGTTTGGGTGCCAGTGGGACCATGGTGCTCGAGTCGGCCTCAATCATATTTATTGCTTTGCTCATCTGCTTTGGAAATCTCCTGATTGTTGTGACACTTTATAAGAAGCCCTACCTGCTGACCCCCAGCAACAAGTTTGTGTTTAGCCTGACCTTGTCCAACCTTTTGCTGTCAGTGCTCACTCTCCCTTTTGTGATAGTTAGTTCGCTGCAGCGAGAATGGATGTTTGGGGTCGTGTGGTGCAACTTCACGGCTTTGCTTTATCTGCTTGTTAGCTCAGCAAGCATGCTTACGCTAGGAGCCATTGCCATTGACAGGTGAGTCTGGTTTCAGTGTATTTGTGTGTAATATATAGCTTATCATTTTTTGTGTATAGAATCAGGGTTATGGTTTTTTTTTTATTTAAAATAAATAAATGCTAAATGTTATTAAAAATGTAATTAATCAACATAGTGTCTGAGATTTTTAATGCAAAACACTTTATTCTCTGGTATCTAACACTGTTTATAATCTTAGGTATTATGCTGTATTGTATCCAATGATCTACCCCATGAAGATCACAGGAAATCGGGCCACAGTTGCTATTGTTTACATTTGGCTTCACTCTTTATTAGGCTGCCTGCCGCCACTCTTTGGTTGGTCAGCGTTTGAGTTTGATAACTACAAGTGGACCTGCACAGCAGCTTGGTACAAGGAAGTTGGCTATACATCTTTTTGGGTCATTTGGTGCTGCTTGCTTCCCCTGGTTGCTATGCTTGTGTGCTACAGTGTTATTTTCCGTGTAGCTCGTATCAAAGCCCGTAAGGTGTATTGTGGGACTGTGGTGGTTGCCCAGGAGGAGTCTGGCGCGCAAAAGAATGGTCGCAAGAACTCTAACACCTCCACCTCATCTAACAGCAGCCGCAAGAGCCTTATTTACTCAGGCAACCAGTGCAAAGCTTTCATTACCATCTTGGTAGTGATGGGGACATTCTTGGTCACCTGGGGGCCCTATGTGGTAGTTATCGGAACTGAGGCATTGTGGGGAAAAGGGAGTGTTTCTCCGCAGCTGGAGACTCTAGCATCCTGGCTATCTTTTACCAGTGCAGCATGCCACCCATTAATCTATGGACTGTGGAACAAAACTGTGCGAAAGGAACTGCTGGGCATGTGCTTTGGAGACCGTTACTACAGAGAGTCATTCGTCACACGTCACAGGACGTCACGACTCTTCAGCATCTCAAATCGGATAACTGGTCAGTCACCAGAGATAAATATAGATTTTGCATGTTTTGCATTCTTAGTGCTGTGATGGTTTAAATGCCCTGTACAGCTTAAACATGCTTAACATTGTCTTCATTTAATATCTCCTTCAGACCTGGGAATGTCTCCACACCTGACAGCCATGCTAGTTGGAGGAGGGCAGCTCTTAGGGCCTGGCAGTAGCACTGGTGACACTGGGTTCAGTTACACTCAAGACTCAGGTATGCTGACTGCTCTTTCCCACAGTTCCCACATTGATTACAGTTTAAGGAGGCTTTCTTCAGAGCACAATTTATTTTGCAAACTTATACAGGCTATGTTGCTATAAATGGGGCGTGTGCCTTACATAGATTTGAGATACTCATTGCAGTGATGCGATTCAGCGTTTGAGCAATCTACACTTTCTCCCTCAGCTACAGACATCATGCTACTCGATAGCTACTCATCTGACACAGCCCATTTCACACACTGCAATGGCTTTAAAAGAAGAAGCTCTGTCACATTTGAGGACCAAGTGGAACAACCTCGTAAAAGTATTTGAACCATTTTTCGCTTTTGTATCAGTAGAAAAACAGTAATGTCTCATATAGTTTCCTTGATAATCGCATGCACAATATATAGTAACCTAGAGAAACCAGGTGCATTTGTAACAGTCCATGTCTAACCCTTGATTATATCTTTATACAGGCGACATACCGACAGTCCAGGTTACTGCCGATGTCCATAAGTCTCTGGACAGCTTTGCATCTTGTCTGGCGAAGGCTATAGAGAGTGATGCCAAGCTACAGCTGTTTGGGGAGAGCACATCAATTACTAGCAGTTTATTGATGGTACGCAACATTGGAATACCGAGAGGACCACGATATCTAGATGGACAGAGACTTAGGATGGAGAGCATTGATGAAGGAATAGTCAAAGATAATGATGATGAAGAAAATGTTCATGATGAAATTGTCTGATTGTTTAAACACTGCACTTTAAGTACAGTATAGAACACTGTGCACTACACTTCCTTATTTGGTACAGAGTTTTCTAATGGTACATATCCTTTCATAAAAATATTGCTTAGTGTTTATGTATTTGATAAACATAGGAACCATGAACTGGTTAAACCTCAGATTAAAGGAGACATGAAACCTGTGCAAACAAAGTTCAATGTACTGTAATGGAGAAGCCGTCTTTTTCTTTTGTAGCAAACTATGGAGAAGTTTGGTTGTTTTGTCTTCAGTTAACTAAGCTGTTTTTTCTACAGGTAGCACTGAAAATAGGTACAACTGTAGACACTTGCTGTAATCCACACTTGCATGTGTCCATGTGCCTTGCTCCCCCCCTTTCCGCAAGGTAGCCGTAACCACTATATTGAGTAATTGTGCTGTCTGTAGTGAATAATTAGGGCTCAGCCTTGTAATTTATTTTTAGCATAAATGTTATGCTAAACACATTTTCCTTTGTATAACATTTTGTACGGACATGGTCTTAAATCAAATTAATCTTGTATTCATGTTTTTTTTTTGCAAAAGGTATCCTATGGACACTATGCCGTGATGTTTTGTAACGTTAATGTGGTGCATTATAACCAGTATTATGAGCAGTTGTTTATATGCTTGTATTCATTCTCCATCTGTATGCCTCCTATGACATGATGTCTTTGTTCAAACAGCATGTGACTCATTGCATTAGGACCTTTTCCAGTAGTACTGAAATGCAAAAAAAAAAACAAAAGGTGTTATTAGTGCAGTTACACTTAAATATGTGCTGCCTTGAGGTCAGGTTCCTTTTTCTACTGCTACTGTAGAATAAGTGACAAATGATAGTTTTCAATTTAGTCTGAGAATTCCTGTGGAATGTTTTATACCAAAGTCAATATTAAGTGTGCTGTATATTGTAATGAAACATGCTATAAAAATAACAAAACACAACTACTGTGATTTCTTGCATTGATTTATTACAATTCCAAATATGGATTTTGTTTAATTATATATATGTATATGTATATATATAATTATTATTTAAAAGCTACTATTCCA
This sequence comes from Silurus meridionalis, assembly GCF_014805685.1. Classification (NCBI taxonomy): domain Eukaryota; kingdom Metazoa; phylum Chordata; class Actinopteri; order Siluriformes; family Siluridae; genus Silurus; species Silurus meridionalis. Next base: position 16,179,374 of record NC_060886.1, read on the forward strand.
TTTCCATAATAATCACACCATATTCAATATCTAATTATTCATATTCCTTTTAGACCCATCTATCTCAACCTCTCATGATTTTCAGCAGCTGGTGGCAAAACAAGACAGTTCTTGAATGGTGTACAATAACTGGTTTCAAGCAACACTAGGAATGCAGTGGTGAGGGAGAGCCATTTTGTATGATTCCCTGTAATCAGTCGCCTTTTAGCAGCACACTCGGACCACCAGCTGCCAAAACGAATACCATCTGTCCTATTAGCTGAGAAACACTTTTAGCATTGCTTTGCCATCCATCACTGAGAAGAACCACTTGAAAAGACAGCAGTGGGCCAAACTATTCAATGGTCTTCTTTAAAAACCTACCCACTGACACACCTGACACTCACACTTAACACAAGTGTGCATCAGCAAATCCATATCTGCATCTCTTAACAATGCAGACCTTGTCTTTTGAAACATTAGGAAGTATTTGTTTCTATCAGAGATGTCTGAAAGAACAAAATAAAGAAAAATCTTAAAAAAAAATAAAAGGGAAATTGACAGCTCATATTATAGCAACTCTTTAAAGGAACAGAAACTTAAAGCATTAATTTATGTTTGACATGCATAAATTGAAGTCTACAAAACTAGAAAATTTCACACATAACACTGCTCAATGCTTGACCATTTCCACCACAGAAATATTGCATTTAAATATACTCAAGCACTCGGTCACTTAGCTACCTCTGTCACATTTCATATATTATATATTTATTTTTTATATACTGCAGTTTATTCATCTTTCCTTGCAGATGCGATTTACTCTCATGTAAAGTATTCAGTAGAATAGTCATCTTTAAAAAAAATGGATACTACAAATGGTTCTAACAAGGGAATATTCTACACAGCCTGTACAAATCTCAAATATTCAACCGTTTTAAAGCAAAAGATGTTGATTGTTTTGTTGGAGGGTGGGGGATGTGGATCTCAGCATAGCTCCTACTCATCTTCGTTCTCTTGTCCAGAACCTTCAGATCGGTCTAGGAGTTAAAGGAAGAGAAAAATTAATTGAATGAATATAAAACGACAAAGACGTTTCTCAATTACTTCAACAATTATAACTTAAGAATGTGTCCAATTTGGAAAATGTAATTAATCTTCATCTTTAAGGCTGATTTACACATCTATGTGCATCTGTATTTCTACCTGCAAGTAATAGGAGTGTGTCCTCTAATAGGCCATGTCACATGAAGTGCAGGAGATTGATTATAGAGAACAGATAACGTGTGCAGAAAGTTGAGAAAAATGTTTTTTCAAAAAGAGTTTTTTTTTAAGCTCAAATGAATCCTAAATAAATGTATGCATTTCTGAAGTTGTTTAACTCATCCGTCAACTTTGCCATCACTTGGATTTTTTTTAATTTAATGAATGACAGAATTCTGAAACAATCACTGTATGATCACCTACACTGTGTGTATATTTAAAGTCTGTTCGAAGAGACCAAGCTTTCAGAATGAAACTGGACATTATAATCAACTACAGTCCCTAAATACCCTCACACCTAATATACCATTTATATTCACACTATCTTGATTGTTGTTTTCTGTAAATAAATTGACTATACAGTAATACTGTAACCGATAACAGACAACACTCTGGACAGCAGTTGTACTCAAATAGAGTGGAATGTGAAGTTCACCTGTTCGGAGGTGATTGAGTGAGGCCAGCATTCGAAGCATGAACGAGGCAGGGACAGTAATGGTGTTTCTTGTCTCTTCCAGCATCAATTCATTACGAGTGATCACCTACAACAGAATCACAGCATATATAAAGGATCCCTGCTATAGTGAGAAGTTAACTGACATGTAGAGATTCTATATTTTATATTACATTAAATAATGCAGGAACATGATACAATATATACGAACTATATATTATGCCTCTTATGCCGTATTGGCTATGTGGTACTTTCGTTATGTGATACACTAACAGCAACCCAGAATCAAATCAATGATTTAGGAATATGTCTCATATAAAATAGGGCTTTTTCACAACAGCTTGAAATCAAACAATCATCATCTGTTTCATTAACTTATGTCTCAGGCACAGAGCCAAGGAAGGCTCTTGCTTTCCTTATCTTACTAGGACATCTCCTCAGCCTGATAATTGCGACCCTACAGAGGTGTGTTAAGCTCTGCTGCCCTCTAGTGCACCTATAAATAGAACATCTTGGCCCACATACAGTATACTGTAGAACACAAATTCTTACTCAATATTATTGATATCACAACACTATGGAGTTTCTTTTATGTTGTTGATTCATTTTCTATAGCAGCACTGCTGAAATGCAAAATACAGATTTATATTAATGTGCTTGTTCTAATATATTATTTGTCATAGATTTGTATGGTGGACAATCTAAAAGTAATAAATGTATGAAAACTAGCTGCTTAAATAATAAAATATACCACCGTTTTTTTGTGTGCCATATTTGGTTATAGAAAAATCTATAAATGTATTTGTTTATAGGTGCTATAAATGTAGACATTTCACATTTAATGTAGCCATTAAAGTTTTTTTTATAACTAGCAAATTGCTGTAATATAAATAAAATAAAACACTACAGGAGATGTTGTTATAGAAAAAGAATCCACTTTGGGGTTGGGATTAGTCCAGCCTACTGTGGATAATATTCCCATATGGCATGTTCCATCATCTTTGCTCTTTAATTGTTTTGCTTGTTGCTTTTGTATAGAAAATAATTAGCAAAGGAGTTTTACTGTACCTCCTCAGCAAGGTCTCTGTTAAACGAAGGTAGCTGCTCAAGTGGGGACCAGATTTTTATGTCATAGTCAATTCCAGATGAAGCAAGAACTGAAAAAAGACAAAATTAGCTAGAACATCTTCATTCAAGAATTTCTCTTGGGATGTTTTCCAAATAAAACCCAGTATGATACTTACTTGGATCATAAGGGTGAGGCTGCAGACAATTAACTACATGATTATCAGCCTCCAGAAGCATCAGGTGCTCTCCTGTATGTCTGTCCCAGATAAAAATATGGCCACAGTCCGAACCACTCATGACAAAGTTATTTCCCCAGAAACATGACTCCTTTATCTGTATTCACAAATATAAAAGAATAATTATGAATTTAAGATTCTTGAAAAATAGCTTTTATCCTGTTAATAATGTAGTTCTTTTTCCATAGCGTGGTATAGTAGCACACCATAGTTCTGGAGTTGCGGTGGCCCTTGTACATCATTTTCACTGCAGGGCGTCTGATGTTTTGTGTCTCGCTCTCCTCCATTTCGCGCCTTTCTTTTCTCCTGCGCAGAAGCTCCTGGATACGAGCTGCTGCCGAGCGCCTGGACACAGAATTAAATATAGACTTCATTGACTTCATGATGCAGGTAAATAGTAATTAAAGCAAACATGGCCAGTGCTTTTAAACGAGCTGTGATGTGTTTTCACAATCTAGTGACAAAATCTATACTATGCTGATTAAATTAATACTCTTTATGCCCATGCTTTAGAAGTATTGCTGCTCACTGTAACAAATGCAGAATACTTGATTAAACACAAGGCTCATTTCCAAACACATGCATACCAGTGATTTGCTGGTTAGACACTGACTGAAGTACTATTAAAACCTACCTACACATTTTTGCAACACATTCAAGCAAATAAGGTCAGAATTAGTGTTATACGTTAAAAAACAAACAAAAAACAAAACAAGAAATGCAAATCCACTCCACCATGAACACATTTTAGTGTTAAAATCTGCTAGAAAATCAACAAAATGTTTTACTTCTTGTAGTTAAATTATTTTAGAAATAAGCTCATCACAATACCTGATCATCCTATCACCTATTGCAGAGCCTCTGAAATTAAACCTAATGAGAAAAACAACTTCAGACTTTTTTTTTCCTAAAATGCATACATATCCTTTAAATATTTCTTAGGAATACTAGGTTAATAAAACAAATAATACAACTTAACCGAGGTTTTGAGTAATGAAAGCCCATACCTTTGTCCCTGAGCTCCTCTGTACCTGGCTGAGGGGATAAGAATTGGGTCATCATCGCTGTCATCAGAGTCCTGGTTACTGCGTGAGGTTTGAGCAGAACCCTGAGTGCCCTCCCCACCTGGCTCAGTTCTCTTGCAACCTTCTGCTGCTGGCAGATTCTCTGGAATAGCTGGGCCTTGCAGCAGTGTGCTTCCCTGAGAGCTTCCTGAGGCCCTCTCATTGCCACTCGCTGAACTTTTGCTCTCCTGTGGCAGTGATTCTGCTAAAGCTGCAGAAGAGAACAATTCTGAAGATAGTGATCATGCCAGTTCATGCCTCCAGGAGGAACAAGAGGAAACAGAATTTGCCTTAAACAAAAGAATTTCATTAGAATGGACTAAAATTGTTGCTGAAAACAGGCTCACCCTGTTCTGGGGTTCCTGCAGCAGGCTCCTGATTCTCCCTGGCTTGAGAAGGCTTTTGTCCTCCACCACCAGGTCTTGAGCCAGAGGCTAAATTACTCCTGAACACAAAGTGATAAGAAAATAAATAATAAATGTTTATATTATTAATAATTATATAATTTATTTCTACATATACGCATCAGTTTAAAAATTACAATCAGCCTTTCAGAAAATGAAACAAATGTTTTCTACACATTTTATAGCCGTCACCACAATCTCTTCTGCATACTCTAAACCAGACCCCTATCATAATATATCCGGATTAAATCTGTTTTAACTGCAGAGTTATTTACCATATTCTTATTGATATATCCATTATAAAGACTTTTCCCAATTAGGACTGAAAAACAAATATGTCATTGCAAAACTTTCACTTTGTTCTTATTCATTTTTATTCTCTTGATTTTAGACTACTGTAGTATACATCCAACTTTCATTTTGATGCCGTGACTTCAACAGATTTTATAAGAGATGTACCGTTTTCTTTTTCAGACAGAAACTATGAGGGACAATCAGTCTGCAAATCCGCTCACTCACCATTCATCTGTAAAGTCTAATTTGATGGTGCTGTTGGTGGTGCCCTCCGTGCTGTAATGCAGGCTCAGGACCGGCTCAGGCGTGCCTGCTGCTGTAGCCACTCGCCCAGTGCAAGAGCCCACTCCTCCAGACACACTGCCACTGCCAGCTCCACTGTCATCTTCAACAGCAGGAGATGAAAAGATGCTTTCATGGCTTTCTTCAGCAGCAGGAGTTGGAGAGATGGATTCACGGCTATCTTCAGCAGCAGGAGTGGAAGAACAGGTTCTCGTTCCATCGTTAGTACTAGCCTCCCTGCTACTTGTACCACAGCAAGCATTCCCTGATGCTTCAGTGCTTCCTGAAATAGAGAAAGAGAGAGACCAAAAATGAATAGAAACATTTTTTTATTAAGAACTGCAGCTATGAATGAAAACAACACAACAAAACACAGAGGGACGAATTGCTGATTTTGAACTGCAACATCACATACCCGAACTACAAACAGTGCAAACTGTAAATATTCTGTTAGTGAAAAAGAAAGATAGAACACTTTACAACTGTAAGCATTGTTTGCTGGTAAAGGCACTCACTGAGTGAGAGGAAACTTTTAGCATCACAGCAAGGTTAAAAGTACAATCATCCATTTACAATCAGCACAAACTCAACTTATATTTAAATCATCTTACATGTAAATCGGCTATGAAGAAGTACATCAAGTCTCAGACAGATAATCATCCCCCAACATAACAAACCCACAAACCACACTACACTAAAAGCTATTTACTATTTTTGTTTATTTTTATTTTTTTAAGTTTTTTGTATACTTTTTCAGTGAGGACAAGAATCCTTATATTTGGGGGTGAATGTTAAAAAGAATATCTGCCTATCTAAATGGAAAAAATCGAATTTTATATTTAAGCTTAGCAATTCATTTCATAATATGCTTCAAAAGAACAGCTAATGTCTACTAAAAATACAGGGACTTTAAGGACCTGTCAATTGATGGATGATGATAATGTTATAGAGAGAAGTAAAACTGCTGTCCCATTAGAAAAAAGTGAAAAAAAGTGCATAAGGGCAGAAAAAAAAAACAGCAAATGATTGAAAGTATGGGGAAATGGTATAAGAGGTGAATTGACGCACCAGGCTGCTCATCCAGAGTCATAGATCCAAGCTGTTTGTTTACCGCAGACGAAGGAGAATCTGGAACACAAACAAGATGTACTGAATATGCAAAGAACAAAAAGAAAAAAATGAGCAATGAAACTGCAGTCGATACTACAGGTCTACACACAGCCATCATACTGCAGCACAAGCAGAATCCAAATAAAAGAATGAAGTGTCCTGCATAAAAACAACTATTAAGTAAAAAAAAAAAAAATGCTTAATCACTAATGACATCCAAAGCTTAGAATATGAAGCTTGACAGCAGGCGGTCAACTACAAGAATCTCTTATAATTAGTTTTTATGCCTAATGTAAACAGTTCACGCTCGCATATTAAAGACAAGACTATAAGGCTGCTTTAAGGCTCAGTAGTGACATTTTAATTTTCACATTTCATGGCGCAGTTTTCAAATAGTTACTTCCTGCAGATCCTAAATCATAATTGTTTTATGTTTTGATTTAAAGAAAACAGTATGTGAATTTTTGAAATGTGAAAAGACCTCACATGCCAGATAAGATTCATGTGTACTCTTTATATAAAAACTTTCCATCTCAGTACTGACAGCAAAAATTCAGCCAAAAATTTTCAGCTTCCACAATAACAATAATGAACGCCACCTCCAGCAGAGCCACTGCTGGACAGGAGGAAACATAGATTATCTTTATAATACGTAACTGTTTTATTCTCATTTCAAATCAGTTTACTTCTGCTATCTGGGTTTGTTCACATAGCTTCTGCATGATGACAAACCAGGGCAGCAATAAAGAACAAATTGTATTCTTAGTACACAATTTGATCTCTAGTTTTGAACCAACATTTTTCCAGCTGAGTGGTGATGTTATATGTTACAGGCTTAGTGCAACTCTCACGTAATGGATCTCAGAGACTTTCATCAAATGCTCAGGGCCAATCGCAATTTAATTTAACCTCCACCCAAGCAGCAGACAGTGAAAGGCAGGAAAGGTATCCGAAGGCTTTACTCAGTTTATTTGCGCTAAAATCACGTCACATCAGGAGTTTGTAAATGATGGAAGTGCATTGGGGAACAACTGAAAAAAAAAAGTCACTTATATTGGTCTACACCAGAAGCTGCACAGAAACAGGCAGTAAAATACTAATGCCATGCAGCATAAAGACAGCAGCATGTCAATTAGGATTCTCAAACCAGCCTGTAAAGAGTGTACCAATAACTCCAATACAAAATGTAAATATCCTTAGCAAAATTAATAGGTGATGATGTGATCATATCAAAGATAAAGTTGTCTAGGGTGCTTAAATTTGTAGACTGCATTAAGTTTTGTAGAGTAGAAGAATTCTTTAGTTAAGCAATAATCCAAAACCATTAGAGGATAAAAGCTAGCACAGATCAGAAATGTTAGATGTAAAAGGGCTGCAGCAGGGGTCAAGGCTAGCTAATGAACAACGGAGTGTAACCTGCTGCCGGATGGGTCTGTGCATCAGGGCCCCGGGCTCGGCTGTCTGAGGCCCGAGAGGCTGAACGCTGGCTTTGCCCAGGGGGATCAGCAAGCAGCAGCAGCCTCTGCAAACGCCTACACACTAAACTTACCGGGAGCCTGCGCGGACCATATTCTGGCAGAAAAGCAGAGACAAAAGGATCAGGAAATATAAAGGTAAAAAGGTATCGCAAAGAAAGGGCAAATCATAGATAAGAGGCACTAGAAACTAGTCAAATGCAAAGGAAATAAAAAGAAGCAGCAGCCTTGATGATGTCCTACAAACTGCATTGGTGAACCATTTTGCTTGCATCACAGGTAGAGTAGACGATATATGCAGAAAAATATGCTCCAGCCATGCAGTAGAGGCCAATAGTTTACATACAACTATGCTAAGGATATTCAAACTCTAAATTTAAACTTCAAATATGTCATGTTATCATTTATTTCTTTTAGAAAGTCAATTAGGGCATCTGCTTCACAACAGAACCTTTACACGAAAAACCTTGGACAACAAAACTGTGGATCCTCACAAGGCAAGTTCCTACTCAGAAGCAAATTCTAAACTTAAAATACCAAAGGCATCTCTAAAATGTATTGTATGCAAATATCTTGTCCACACAGGCTCGCATCATGCAGACATTAGATCATTCAGGAAGTAGCACAAACTAACTGTCAGGAATGAAGAAACATTGATCGAAAATGTTCAAATGAGAACAAGAAAATGGGTAAAGGAAAATGGAGGCATTAAGTGCAGATGTTTGTAAATAAACAATTCAAATGGCGAAAAATGTGCTCTCTTCGGAGGCATAATAAAACCAGACTGAAATTCACAGATCATCACCAGCTTTTTCTCTTGTCACCGGAAACAAACACTGAACCATTTGTCAATAATTAATAGTGCTATTAAGGAAAAAAGATGAAACTTAATCTGAAAAACACCATGGCAACTGTTAAAACATGGGTGTGGCAGTTGTGGGGTTGTTTTTCTGGAAAATGAATTAGTGCACTTGTGAAAATAAATTGCATCAGGAGGATTATCGAGAAATACCTTGACAAAATAACTGTCAGAAAGTTTAAACTTAGTCATATCTCAGTCTATTTTGAAATGTACTAAAAAAGTGTGTCTGAGCAAGAAGGCTCACAATCCGGACTAAGTTAAGTGACAGTTCTGCCAGGAAGAATGAACAAAGAACATGGTTTATGGAATTTGGTATAGTAATAAACGTCATAACAAATCTCTTTTAACAGTTGTTTGGAAACAACTCTATATCTAATACTAAAAAAACTTGTTAAAAGTTTAATAACCTGAAATACATGTGGATGTGTTCAGGCAGAGTTTCAATATTAGATTGAAATGTCTTTGTTCTAGATGTGTGTTAAATGTGTGGCCTCAACTGTAGATGCATACTATTAGACATTCAAGAGGGGACACCTTTCATTAGGTTATTTTAGAAAAACTATCCAAAACACTATTGGGTTATTTGAGAAAAGAATCAGAACACAAACAAACCTAAAAACCAAAAAACAATTTAACTACACTCTCTGTTCTGCAACTTAAAATAAAGTATAAAATACATTACTCCTTTACCAAAAACAATAAAACACCTATTCTCCTCTTACAACAGAGCAATTGAGCATTATTTCCTTATTTTAGAACCAGAAACAGTCCTCTTCTGATGAGCAGTTGTGAAAGAAAAAAAGTTTTGAAAGAATTTTGAAAGACTACACAGCTCTGAGCAGATATTTGGAAGCTTCAATGCAATTGTGGTAAGCTCTACATTAGCAATGGCAGACAGCTGTACTAACATATACTTAGACTACAGTTAACCCCCGATAATTTGCGGTTTGGAAAATTTGCGGGTTCTCATTTGGAACCTAACTAACAACAAATTTCATAAAATCTTTCAAAACACATTTGTATTAAAGTGACAATGTCTAGATGAATTCACTAAGGTACCATAGGGGCTGCGGGGGTGCGTCCAAAATTCTTGGAACGTAACTTAGCGAGTTCCGGGGGACCACTGTATACATTTTTACAGAATTCACAATATTGTAATATTGTTATAACTTTATCCATTCATTGCTGTTCCAAAAAAAAGAAACAAAAAAAAAAAACACTTTCAATAAAATAGAAAATAAAATATGATTTATAATAATTTTTTCCATATTTTGTGTGAGCTTAAAGTATTTAAACACTTTCTGAATAACCTTTGAACCCATATTTACCAGTATTGAATGCTAGAATTCTCAAATTTATGTGCATCAATTTTTTTTAACTTGACATAAAATTGAATAATTTTAGAACACCAGATAATATTTAAATAAAAAAGACAGGAAGAATAGTGAATATAACCCTGAAATTACAGTTATACAAAAAAAAAAAAAAATAAAACACCTATTCCCCTCTCACAGAAAAGCAATTGAGCATTATTTCCTTATTTTAGAACCAGAAACAATCCCCTTCTGATGAGCAGTTGTAAAAATAAAAAAATAATTTTTAAAAGACTACACTGCCCTGAGCAGATATTTGAGAGCTTCAACGCAATTGTGGTAAGCCCTACATTAGCAATGGCAGACAGCTGTACTAACATAGACTATAAATCATGAATAACTAGGACTGTTGTATAGGCTTGAGACTGTGTCACTGGACTGTAAATTAATGGTGAGTACTGGTACAGACTGGAACAATCTGCAATAAATGGTCAAAATTATAACAATATTTCTATATTGTGAATTCTGTCAAAATTAAAAGACTATAATTATTGCCACCATTTGTAAAGTTGACAATAATAAAATTGTGACTAAGTTATATACACTGGATTATAAGCAGCACAAGCAGTCCCACAACACTACATTCTGCACCATGCTTTTTTAGTTATTTGCTTGCTTACTTATTTCTTATATCTTTTTACATAATATCTGTTTCCCTATTTTTAAACATAAAACTCAAAAGCTACCATTTTTGGCAAATCTCCAACTGTAATCCCTGGGTGAAACTGGCACGCTATTTATTTCCCACGTTTATATTCATTTTCACTGTGTTTATTAAGGGCATTTAGTCCATGAATACCTGCTTAAGAGTTCCAATAAAATAAAAAATTTAAGTTGATTTACAATGTTTTTCATATTTTGTGTGAGCTTGAAGTAATTATAAATTTGATCAATAACCTGTCTTTGTACCCATATTTATCAGTAGTAAATGCTAGTATTATACTGAAATGAATGTATGTTCAAAAACTTTAGAACCATTGGGTGAGATTTCTTATTTCCAAAATCTTTTTTAGTCATATTTTCAGTGCTTGATATATAAGGGAGTTATGCAGTGCGAAACTGGTCATAATAACAAATACATATGAATCCTACATCTGCTTTTTTTTTTTTTTTATCATGGCTTGACTCTATCTGTTTGAAATAATGCAGATTTGAACATCAGCCTTCAAAATGGACATGTTTGTGTACCGAAAACAACTATTTGGTATATGCTCTCAATGTATAGAGATCATGTGATCAACACTGACATGCAACCAGTGATAAATTGTCAGTAAAGTCATTCTCACCAGACAGAACAGGCTCTGTGGAAGGAGTCGGGGTGGCTGATCTGGTGGTCATCACCTCGGACTGGCTCTTCTGCTCTTCTGAGTCTGGGGAGGACAGCAGGGAAGAAGAGGAGGCAGTGTTGTCCACAGAGGAAGAGGTAGAGGGAGGCAGGGCTGTCACAGTGGAAGAAGAGCCTGAGGAGGAAGAGGAGATGGATTTGGAGAGGGGTTGTGCTGAAGTTGAAGAAGGGTCTGGGGCTAGGGATGGTGTTGATGCTGGAGCTGAGGCTGAGACTGGAGCAGGGGTTGGGGTGGAGTCTGAGGCAGGTGGGGAGGAATGGTCAGAGGTAGCAGACTCCACCTCCATGGGTCCTTCAGCCCCCAAAGACTCCTGAGAGGGGATGTCTGAAGCTGCAGCTGCCCCTGGTGTCTGAGCTTCCACACCTATAGGAAAAAGACATCAGGTAAACTTTAGTTTTTAGTTCTTTAAATGAGAAAAGAGACATGTTAATTAGTAAAACTTTATGAAACAATCTGATGGATTTTTTGCAGAGAAATTGCAGAGAACAATACTAACATACACAAAACTTTCATGCATGTAATTACAAACAGATTCCTTATCTTTATTATTATTGGTCCTTTATAGGCATATAAAACACATTTCTGAACATGGACACAAAAGGTTCAAATTAAAAAGGCACGGTATAAAAAAAAAAAAAAAAAAGTAAAAGTAATATGGCAATGCAAGTCATACCTCTGGGACGAGTTTGTGGTCGAGTTCTGCTGCTCTGGGCCTCGCTAGCTTCCTCAAACCAACGTGATAACATGTCGGACATCCTCTGCATCAGTGACACATTAGGGCTCTGTTCTCCTGAGGTGAATGAGAAAGAAATGCTTCATGCACTTAAACCATCAAGAACTCAGAGTCATCTAGAGGAAAACCATTCCAAGTGTTCCTTTCTTTTAATAGGAAGACAGTGCTCAGACCTAGAGCTCACAGAGAAACTAATGAGCTCCGGTGCCTTATTAATATTCTAAACAAAATATCAAAATAAATTGAATAGTACTTTGATTGTTGCCTACATTTCAGTATTGATTATTTTGTACGTTACACTTTTATGTATTGACAAGTATGTCTAGAAATATGATTAAAATGTGTTGTGTATGTTGTGTGTGTGCTGGTGGAGGGAAGTAGTTTTTTTAAATCTTACCCTCTCGTTCTCTTTCACTTTCGGGTCGAGCACGGGGTCCGGTGTCTGACCAGTCTCCTCTTAGACGCAATCGCTTGACTGGGGGTTGCTTCAGCTACAATTAACATATGGTCAAATGGTTAATCACTGTCAAAGGTTGTTCTGCCTAAATAGTAAACCTGCTACAAATTATACTTAATAAAAGGAATGACATACAAGTGATAAAACAAAGATCCAAAAGATATATTTAGATTTATATCATACACTTGTGTTATGATATGATGTTTAATGTGGGATCTCACGTGTGAGTACGGCTGATAATTCTTCAGTGTCCTTGCCAAGTGTCATATTTAAACACATAGTAATTATCTTCCAGTTATGACCCTTATCTCTGGATGTGTATTTAACCAGCCCTCTACATATTGACTAATATAGTGCACCATGCAATGAAGATATATATATATATATATATATATATATATATATATATATATATATATATATATATATATATATATATATATATATATATATATATATATATATATATATATTTCCTTCAGCATTTGATATATAGCTTATTAGCTTAATTATCCACAACTTAGGATACAGTATTAACATTTTTGTAATGTAATCATGCACTTACTGAATTTGGCTTTACTTTAAGCACATTATTGGGACCATCTCTGAGTAAAAGCTAGGTGAGATTTTGATACAGCAAGAGGGAAGACATTGATGATGACATGCTTTTCGTTTATTTGGCAAAAAAAAAAAAAAAAAAGTGTCGGCAAGAGGGAATATTAAACCGTGGCTCGAGTACATTCATCAGCTGACGAAATCCTTCACACTCATTCACGCTGCACGGTTGCATATCATTTTCTATAAACATCCCCAATGCTTTAGTTATGGCTATTGCCCTGTCCGACTGATCACTGAGAGGTTACTTGAATGCTGCGGACAGTAGAAGTTGTTTCCTAATCGGCTCTCTCCTGTTTGTGCTTATCGACACAATGGCGTGATGTCTTCTCAAATGAACTGTCATATTAGAAATGTTTCCATTAGCATATTGAATGCATTTTGCACAATGCTTGCACACAGTCGCAGTTCTATCTACTGTTTTATTTCCGTTGTCATCGTAAGTAACATGAAATCCAAAATGTTCCCACACACCGGATTTGAACGACGCGGGTGCATCCGCCAACTCCGGGCAGCCGTCATTATCTCCTCCACTTGCCATTTCTGCAGCACTTCTTACTCAGCTTTTACTGTCTATATGTATGTTCACGCGAAACTGACTGAGGTGAAACTGAGCACGGGGCTACATTGCGCACGCGTCGAACCGTGCGACGCACACACGAACCGAACCGAGACAAGCGAACCGAACGGTTTGGGTGTTTTTCCATGTACCGTGCCACCCCTATTATAATATATATATATATATATATATATATACACATACACATACACAGTACAGACCAAAAGTTTGGACACACCTTGTGTGTCCAAACTTTTGGTCTGTACTGTATATATATATATATATAGTACAGACCAAAGTTTGGACACACCTGCTCATTCAAAGAGTTTTCTTTATTTTCATGACTATGAAAATTGTAGAGTCACACTGAAGGCATCAAAACTATGAATTAACACATGTGAATTATATACATAACAAAAAGTTAACTGAAAATGTCATATTGTAGGTTCTTCAAAGTAGGCATCAAGGGAATGCCAAGAGTGTGCAAAGCAGTAATCTAAACAAAAGGTGGCTACTTTGAAGAACCTACAATATGACATATTTTCAGTTGTTTCACACTTTTTTGTTATGTATATAATTCCACATGTGTTAATTCATAGTTTTGATGCCTTCAGTGTGACTCTACAATTTTCATAGTCATGAAAATAAAGAAAACTCTTTGAATAAGCAGGTGTGTCCAAACTTTTGGTCTGTACTGTATATATATATATATATATATATATATATATATATATATATATATATATATATATATATATATATATATAGACAATCAGAAAGTTCCCAAGTTCCCTAACTTCGTTTAGAATATGTAACAGGCATACACTGACAGCAAACAAAGTAAATGGAACATATCAACATACATATGTACAGTATATTATATACATAAACAAATTTTAAAAGAATAGTAAGGTTTCTTAATAAAATGCAAATTTGCACTATTTTCTCTTTACAGCATCCAACACATTTTTCCTAACTCTGTCATGCCATATACCTCCTGATAATGCAGTGTTCAGAATGTGAAGGCCATGGCAAAAATTCTCTCTTATTGCTAATATTCAATATTCTATTTTATCTACCATTTTATTTTATTCATTATACAAAAACAATATTAACAAACGAATAATTCAAGACAGAACTATGTAGAGACATATGACAAGAGCTAAAACAGATAAAAGCTAAATAAGATGTGTAAAATTCCAAAAGTTGAAAAAGGAGGCTAAACACTGGTAGAAAAAAAATGTTGTGATGTCTGTTATTCCTATGAATTTAATTTGAAGAGAGACCTGAGGGTTTCTCCACTATGAATCGGACAGTCATTGTACGCTGAGTCTATTTTTGTCCCTGCAATGGAACATAGCGTGCGTCTGCATCTCATTTTGGAAAGGAATGCGATCATGGGGGAAGCCAAGCACCGATATACACACAGTAAGAGAGACCCTGTATCAGTGACCAAGCATATTTCATCCCCCACCCCCAAACTTTAAGCCCACATATGCCACCAGGTCTAGTGGGAACAGACTCATTATCTGAAGTAAGAAGCCAAAAGCTGTTTTTTTTTTTTTTTTTTTACAGATATTTCCGAATTGTTCCTTGCCATTCAGCATACATTTAACTAATAACATAAAAACCACACAAGTTACTAGTTGTCAGATCAGGAGATGTTCAATAAATTCTAACCATGACCCGAGACAGACTTCTCACCTCTCATTTACAAATACACATCATTGTGTCTCTGCAGCAACCATGGGTGTGGGTTATTTCTATATAATTAACATATAGAAGGGTAGCTCTCTTGTGGTCCTTACCTCTTCTCTCCTCTCCTCAGACGGACCCTTTAGCTCTCTGGCCTGGTCGTCTTTGGGGTCAAACAGGTAGATGTAGTCAGAGGAGTAGCTGACCAGAACCTCTTGTCCATCGCCACTGTAGCATAGGGATGTCACACGGCAAGACTTGTTGGACAAGTGGGCAGGGACAAATCGCACACACATACCTGTTGTTCCTCGGCCCATGTAGTTACCTGTATGTAGAGAGGTTTAAGGTATAACTGTTTTGTGTTTTTAGTTTTTAAACATAATTAAGACCTACTACTGATAACTAATTTTAAGGGTAGGAACTTTGATTACAATTAGTGGCAATCATGTTATGATGCCGATTTTACATGGGTCATTTTTTTCTAAAAAATGTTTAGTGGAATTTGTTATATTCTGGGTGTAAGAGAAATAAACATCATTTGAAATTAAAACACAAAAAGTTCAGCTCTCACCTGTAGCTCTAGTACCAAGCATTCGTCGGTCATAAATTCTTACTGAACTGTCTGAGCATCCCACTGCAAGGTAGTAGGGCACAAGGGGAGAAATGGCTATCGAGGTAGCAGCTCTCCGGCAATTAATCAAAATATCCTGATTACAAAAAGACAAACAATAAAAGGGGAAGCAAAGAAAGTATGAGTATTAATGTGTGAGAAGAATGACCATCTCCAATCTCATAAAAAAGTGTATTATAGAAAAGTCTGAGACTACAAGATGATTTGCTTATTAATGCACCATCACCAGCTATATTCATTCAAAGCAGACAAACCAGGGGGTGTAGCTCAGATTGGTACAGATCTTTGTGACAGCTGAAACATAGTCTCTAAAATAATATGATCTATGATGTGCTATTTTAACAAACACCATTTCCCCCAAAACATAATGATTTTCACTTCAGTCAAAACTTGTAAAAGAGAAGGCTGTGAAATGCAGGGTAAAAGGCAGTTGCCTCCTCACACGATCTGGCAAGAGAACTTTGGGTGTGTCCATTTTAATTTGGTTACAAGGATAAAGGTTAATGTGCTAGATCTGATCTTAGGCCAGAGCTGTATCTTCTTCCTGGGACAATCTTAGCAGTTCAGTAGACGTGAGATTTGTAATGTGAAACGCTAATGTACGAGTCAATCTGCCAATAAGACATTTTCATTAATATTTCAGCTAATATGAAGGAATTCTGACAGCACAATTCTATAAATGTTAGTAATATGGGAATAAAGTATATATAAAAAAGGAATGCCAAGTATAAGTACATTTTAGGCAAATCTTCTTACATCTTTACAATCCTCTTTTGTGCAGCTTGTCTTCATACGCAGGTCAAACCACCTAACTGTGCCATCCTCCCCACAGGATAAAAAGGTATACGGATCATTAGGAACTGTCATTATCTAAAGACAAAAGGAAAGAAAAAGACAGACAGAAGACATGAAAATCTGTACATGAGCCCACAGCCCTAAAACCATAAATGACTTTTATTGCAGCAGTTTCCAGAAATGACTTCATAAGTTCTAAATCTGAAATTATGTGCATTACATTTTTCCATAGTACGTTTCATGTTTTGGAGTGTTATGTAATAGTAAATCACAAGAACTGCATGTCTAACATGGCCAGAAAAAAAACAACAACAAGGAAATGGGTGTGTTGCTGCAAGCAAGTTAGGAGCATTTTGCTCATACTTTTTACGAGCAAAAGCACAGTCAATATTAGCTGCAAGTCTGAAAGCTATTCAAAAGACACTATTTTAGCATATTTTAGCAGGAGCAGCTTTTTATATATTTTATTGCACACTATTGGTACAATATTGGCAGTTAAAAATGCAATATATTAAAGTTATATAATTTCTTATGTTTTTCAATTCAACAGCATTTGATGAAAAATAGGGATGCTCAGAAACTTTTGCCTGGCAGTGCATTTCAATTTAATTTTTAAAGGTCCGCACTTGTCAGCATATCATGGCATATCAGTCACACTGCTAACACGTCACCATGTCCTATTCTTAGCTCAGTATCCTGGTATACAGAGGCTTGTCTCAGTATTTTTACTTGCACTATGCATCAAATTGAGTAAAAATAGGAGTTTAATAAAATCTTAATTACAATAGCAAAGTTGAATACCCAAAGTGAGCCTTATTCTCCACCCAAATCAAGACTGTGACATTTAGACTGTTATTAATGTATTCATTACTATCATTTATTTATTAAGTAAATAATTATGGAATGCAATGGTGCACAGTCAAAAAGTGTTAGTGTTTCACTGTACACCCACACACACTCAAACACACACAAGCAAATAAAGGCTTCTGTGCTATAATAGTTGAATCCATTCCAATAGTTTTCGACTGAATTTTGCCTAAAATGCCACTGTCAGATTTTCCTTGCTGCTTTCCTTTTTATCATCTGTGAATGCTTCCACAATATCACCTCATAAGCAGTTCCATAGTGGCAGGTCATCTGGCATTGCCTGTTGATGTCTGCACTCTTCTCTGTGTGTGTGTAGAAGATGATGCCGTCTCCTGAACAGGACACGATCTGCTGGTCGTTTGTGTGGGGCATGAATTTTGCACTGAAAATGTTAGCCCGGTGACCCGACCGAATTGTTGTTTTGACCTGATGACGAATGGAAAGAGTGGTAAGCGATACATCACCAGCTTGAGATCCAGAGCAGTACACAGAACGTGGATAAGTTCAAGTAGTTTGCACTTTGGACTGGAAAAATCTCAATTAAATATAAAAATCAGCTACAGCACATCTTACTGACTAATACAAGTACTGCTAAACTGCAGCAATCTTGCAAATAAAAAAGGTGCACAAGTAACACATATAGGTGTGTACATTATTCATATCCGAGAGTAGATTTTGGCTTAAATTACACCACTAAGTAGATTACCACATTGTTCTAGATAACACACAAGCTTAAAATTACCTTTCTGTTGTAAGGGTTTGTGATGACCAAATTAGTGTCATCAGATCCTGACAAGATGTACTCTCCTGTATCATTCCAAGATATGGTGTTAACCTATTTAAAATTAAAGAAACAGATATCTGTTGAACACAAACATAGACCACAGTCTGATTTGATGTCTACTCAACTAATTTCAGTCGATTTTAATAAATGGAGCCAATTTGCCACAGCGGATCTGCCCTGAATCTGCAGCCTGAACTGAAGTAAGATAGCGAACAATAGCAGCCGAATAGAGAACTCGGGTGAAGGACAACTGAGCCTTCAACATCATGCCTCTGCCTCTGAAATGAATCAATATTTCATTAACTTAACCTGCAAAGGCCTGTGCACTCTGGACCGTTCCATTTTTAGGTTCCACACTTTATCAACCCAACATATAAGATTTATCACACAAAACCATTTATTTCAAAACATCTGAAAAACTGCTAAACTAAGCTTTACTTTTTATCCTTATTATTTTGCATACTTTCTCATTTAGTTTTTTGGATGTCAAAAGGTGCAACATAGCGATGGCCTTGAGAAAAAAATGCAACGCTGTAGGCTCGCATCGGTGCCTGATGAATCAGTGACATATTTTTACTGTAACTACAAAGAGACTGCAGTATATATGAAGTGAAATCTGTTGGGGGTTGTTTTCTGCTTGCTGATTTTCAGCTTGCTGATAACTGAAGTCATCTTTTCAAACAGGCAGTAAATGAACTGTTAAAATTTTTTTTTTTTTAAACCTTCACACTTTTCAGTTCCCAGCAGTGCAACACAGTGCATAAACAAAACAACAGACACTGCAACTTTACTAAACTACTGGCAGCATCCAAACTCGCTATGGTAAAATGCAGAAATGCATACCAAAATCATCAATCAAATATCAAGTAAAGCATGAACGTGAGAAGATACGTTTTTGATACTCACACAGCCATCATGCACTTTAAGTACAGCTTCAAGTTTCAGACGCTGCACAAATTCTCTTCTGCCTGTGGAAGAAAAAAAAAAAGTGTTAATATAGTCACTTCACCAGATGTGCATATATGCATAACTGAGCTCACATAACTGTATTGCTAAGTCTGTTTCATAGGTAGGATTATATATCGTAATCTACATTCTATACAGATCAATAAGAGACAACAGAAACAAACAAAAAAATTCTTGTTGTTGATTTTTGCAGTCAGGAACAATTTCACCACAGATGACATAGATACAAGTAAAACGCTAATTATAAGAATACATTGTGTTGTATGTTTTTTTCCCCCCAAGCATTTTAACAATACAACTCAGAACTGGATGCCTATTCTAATAACATGCAATAGCCATGGCATTCAGATGTATTTTATACTAAAGACTTTCATTAATAACAAAGGAACTGGAAGCTGAAAGCATGGTTTGATATGGCAGAACATTCTTGCAAGCTTTGTGTCTGTCATCACCAAAGAGATAAGGCCAAATTTCAACACTTGTAGAGCTAAATATATTGACACTGATTTGGCAAGTTGCACTTTAAAGGAAAGCGGAAGCAAGATAGTGGTTCTCAACAAATTATATCTTCCTGACCAACAATACGGCTTCTAAAAGGAAACAGATTCATATGAACTTTCCACTGTTCAACCAAGCAATGTTGAAATGATTAAAACACTAAAAAGCTACACTGGCAAAATATTAGTTTTGTTGAACTTTGTAAAGTCATTTCAGATTTGGTTTGCAAATTTCCCCCACACAGTCTGCTTTAACTCAGTATTTTGGAGTGCACACTTTATTTGTCTAGTAACACTACTTTGCATTATTTATTTTGAAGCATTCACTCATATGCAACATATGCAACTCTCTAGAGACCCCAAATAAGTTATATATTTCTATAATATTATTACATTTCTGTGCTGTGGAGAATATTCTTAGTTTCTGCGTATTCCATTTCAATCAAAATTTTGCAGCTTAGCCATGCTAAATATAGCGCACACACACACACACACACACGCACACACACACACACACACACACACACGCACACACACACACGCACACACACACACGCGCACACACACGATATGCCTGAACACAACCTGCCGAACTAGGCTAATGTTTCTATCAGATCTCAGATACTGTGTACAAGGAGTAACCTTATAGCAAATGTCTAGCTCATTGATTAGATAAACACAGCTCACTCATTAAAACAGACTAATAATGATAATGATAATGATGATAATAATAATAATAATAATAATAATAATAATACCACTAATAATAATAATAATAATAATAATAATAATAATAAAATATAAAAAAATTGCATATCACACATTGCAAATTCAATTGAATGGTTCTAAACAAAGCATAAAGAAAGAAAAGGAATGAAAAAAAAAACGATTGCAATATAACAGGAACTATAGAACTTTCAACAGGAAGTAGGAGCACAATCTTACCTAACATCACATGTATTTTGTCATTTAAAGTGAAATCATGCTGCAATAATTCATTTGATTCTAAATTCATGCTAATTCTAAAGCTAGAGTTTGCTAAATATGGAAAGCTGCAGCATAGCAAATGATTTAGAAGAAAAGTTTATGAAAATAAATATATAAGTAACTAAATAAATCTTTAAAAAATATTTCATATGAAATTCAGCTTAAAGTGTTTCATGTGAAAATAAAGATATATAAAATATGAGATGCAGAACTTTATATGAGCAGCAATAATGATAATGATAAGATTAATAGTAAAAATAATTATAATCATAATAATAAATCTGAGAAACATCGAGGAAAAAATTATATATTTATTATAAAAACAAAAAAGAAATCAATAATTGTAAGTAAAACACAAGCAAAGTAATCACTAATAAATACATAACAAAATATAAAAATCTGTCTGTAGGTGCTTTTTAGAATGATTATATATTTTTTGGTGCATAAAAAACCAAACAATGTAATTTTCTTGTCAT
Organism: Silurus meridionalis; assembly: GCF_014805685.1. Classification (NCBI taxonomy): domain Eukaryota; kingdom Metazoa; phylum Chordata; class Actinopteri; order Siluriformes; family Siluridae; genus Silurus; species Silurus meridionalis. The sequence goes on from NC_060886.1 coordinate 16,200,646, forward strand.
TGGGTAAATGTATCAATCAGGCCGAACTCGATCATTATGAAATGGGCTGAAACATGAGAGGAGAATCAGTCCATTTATGATGGCTCTAATTCAGTCATGGAACTAAAACTAAATGCAGCGGTATTTTAAATTCTATCCTGAAATGAACTGGACCCGATATAATGTCAGGATTGATATAATATGATCTCATTTGTGTGCACCTGTTAGAACCGGTGCTGCAGCGTTCTGAACAAGCTGCAGCCTGATGATTGGCAATGCAGTAAACAGTGAATCAATATGAGACAAGAAAATAGCGTGTACCAACTTCTGAACATTGTGCAAGCTGTTATGAGCTCTAACCTGTGTGAAGTGAAAGAATGCTGATGAAGTAGTGTTATTAATGTGCACAGATATTAAACCAGAGTTTTCTAATTTGATCATATATTTTCTGGAAAGGGTATCAAAAGAAAAATTTGTGTTTGTCTTTGTTTACTTGTTTATTGATCAGTTAATGTTTGTTATGGCAGTCTGTCAGAGTGTTTAGAGTAATACTGCTCTTTAGTATAATGGATGTGCCAAACTGTGCCTCAACCAATCTTTTAAAGATGGAAGGAAGAAAAAGGCTGAGTATGGCTTAGATTTTAAAATTAAATAAATAATTAATTAATTTACAAAAGATTTTCTACCCATGAAGGATGTTCCTTGACAGTTCAATCCACACGTATGGAAGAGCAGAGCAGAAACATCTTTACAAAAGTATTTTAAACAGAACTTACAGAAAGTGAAGAAATAAAACTGTGGACATGCTACTTCTTCTCATTCAGTATTTAAATGCTACACTGATGAGCAGGGAATTGTATTGCAACCGTGACATACTTACTGCATCAGGGTAAGGATGATTTAAAATGAGGCCTATTGTCAGACAGTGGAAATGTGCTTATTATATGTGTGCAAATTATATTTATTAATTAATAAGATTTATAGGCTCGATTAACATAGCTGAATATAGCTAAAATCTTTCACTTGGTAAAATCCCTCAAAAATCCTTTCCTAATAAGGGAATACCTAGTTTTACATATAAATCAATATCATTGAGACAATAAAAGCACCATGTCCCGAACACTCCTTAAGAAGTGCATTGACTTTCTGCTCACACTATCAGATTTATCTGAGCAGTGAAATATGTTCACTAAAACAGAATAAAATAAATTTGACACATCAAAAAGTTTTTCAGTAAAATAGCAACTGAAGCTATGCTCATTTGTTTACCATACCATCCCAGTCGAAAGTGTATGTGTAGCAGAAATATCATTACCTTCTTTATAAAAAGGGATAAAACTATACATCAGCACTAAGTGCTCCGCTCACTGAGCTCTTGTTGTTCAAACAGCAATTACATAATTAGCTAGCACTCTATTTATCCCTCCTTAGCACCTTAGATGGTAAGAATAAACTAAACAATGTATGCCAAACTGTCAGAATAGAATAAATAACCAACACCTATACAAAGTATTTTCTACCAAAAGCATGAATATGTCCTTGATTTGTGTGCACAGTGCAGCAGGTGGCACGATGAGTGAAAGTGTAGTGTGTGTTACAACACACTCACAACAATGTAACCAATATTCATTCAACTGCATTTACTATTTTATCCTTGTAATAGTCAGGTTACATATTGAGCCAATTAAAACAGGTAGGAATACACTACAACCTGAAAGAGAATCCATGGCAGTGCACACACTGATTCACAGCTAAAGGGCAATTTAGTGCCTCTAATTTACTTACTGGATTTTTTGGGATCCTGGCAGAAGCCTAAGATGAACATGAGGAGAACATGTTAAACTAAACACAGACAATACAGAGCTCATGACCAAACTGGGGATAGAGGTTTTCATTCACTGTTTTTTTAGATAAAAAAAACAAAACACTGATGACTCTTAAATCAACCACCTACTATCCATGTGATCCAACATGCCACACAACTATGAATGAAAAGAGAAATAGTTGAATATTTAATCTACATGTCCTGGTCAGCTAGACTACCTTTATGGCACATAGAGCTCCAACCATATTCAGGCAATGTTACACAAACAGCTCCATAAAGTGTCTGTGTGTGTTTTGAAAAAATAATACAAATAAACAGAAAGATGGATAACGAACAATAGTATTTAAATTAAATTATTATGGCAAATAAAAAATCACTTTGTAAATTTTCTTGTAGTTTCCTGGCATGAATACACACAAGCTGTGATATTCACCAGACCTGGCAGTTAGGAGGGCTGAAATAAAAGCTGATTTGGTTCTAAAAATATTTTTTTGGGTGAGTTCAAAAAAACTAGTAGAGGCTGAACTTCATTAGCATCGCATTTTCCTATGTAAACAAATTTATGAAATCGAAACAATCATTCTTTGGTTTAAAAGCACCTATTTGCTGATCATTTCAGCAGACCAAAACTGTAACCTCATATCAGCTGGTGATCATTTAGAGAAGTGTCTCAAACTACACCAATATGTTAAAGTCGTGGAAATAATGCATGTTACTACTAGCAGGGGAAATTAATAAATTAACGATTACTCGAATCTGAATGCATTATACATGATTATATTAATCTGAGGGGTAATATTAGCTAGCCTGCTTAGTTCCACAACAACAACAACAACAACAACATGCTGAAACAGTGGGCTGGAAAAGGGTACAGCAATCAATAAAGCTAGAAGCTTGTGGTCAAGTCAGCCTGTCCATTCCTCATCTCCAGGGTGTCTCTATACACAGGTGACAGCTGTCAGAGACACACGGACATGAAGCGTTTTATAATGACGATGGTAGAAAAACAAAACCCCGGTCTGCCTTCTTACCTAAATAGTTCGCTCGGAAAACGTTTGGATCGCTGTAACCGATGGATCGTTTCCTCACATCCCAGATCAAGTTGCTAGAGCAGGACATGGTGCTCTCAAAGCTCCTCTCGTCTGAAGGCAAGCAGCATTGAGAGAACGGCGAGTGGAAAGCACTTCATTAGCTAGCCGTTAGCTTAGCAGCGCCTTCTTCTATGTGCTTTTCTTTTTTTGTTACAGCACTTATTTACTTCAGCGTTTCATTGCACTAATAGAGCAAACGGAACAAAATGAAGGTGGCGGGGGGGAAATCATACAAAAACGACACCCCTGCGACCAAACCGACCTACTGCCTTCGTGTCATCACAAGCTAAATATATAACAAAAATGTTGTTTAGCCAACTGCCTGAGATTCTGCTCTCCTGCGCCCAGAGCTTCCGCTACAGCCAATGACAGGCGAGCAACGCGTGTGTTTATGTCCACAGCGCCGTGGAGAAGTTTGAGAGCATCAAGTGCGCGCAGCTTTTGTGCAGACTGACTGACTGACTGACTGACAATCTATCTATCTATCTATCTATCTATCTATCTATCTATCTATCTATCTATCTATCTATCTATCTATCTATCTATCTATCACAGTGGGGTCAAACTTATTCATAGGAGGGTGCAAAATAAAATACTGGGTCTAAGTAGAGGGCCAAACACTGTCAACATTTAATAAACAACAAGACAGACAGGATACAGGATAAGGAGTGAAAATCAAACATTGATTAAAGGCAGTACATTTTGCACAACTTTTTGGTCAAACAAGAAAATCCTTAATGTGGGACAGCCATATTAACCCTCTACAAATCATTTCTAAGAATCAATGCAAGAAGCCAGTTCACAGAAGAGAAGAAAGCAATCTATAAAGAGAAACTGGAAGCAAGTAAAATCTTCAAAGACAAGAAGGCTCTTTAGAAAGTGCTTGGTATATATTGTGAAGGCTTTTTATTAGATTTTGCAGCATGTGGGGATTTGTGCCCATTCATTTACAAGAGCATTAATGAGGTGCACTGATATTGGGCAATTTTATTTTATGCCAGAGATGGTCAGTGGTGTTGATATCAGAGCTGTAGCCACTCGAGTCTATGCCATGGCAAATCATGTCTTAATGAAGCTTGTTTAGGTGGGGGGAGGGGGGTGTTATGCTGAAACAGGTTTGGGATTAAAATAATTTGATCCAGCAGGACATTGTAATGTTTTGATATAAAAAAGACACCATATACAACTGTGAGCTCCAAAATTTGTTGCTGCAGTTTGGGGAAAGCTCAAATGTTACCACAAACTTTTGGTCATGTAATACAATTCTGCGATACTATAACCCTGCTTATTAGATTCTATTTATTTTTCAAACATTAAAATATCCAATATTATGTTATTTTTATTTGTTCTAGATGATCAGAGCAGATATGAACATGCAGACGGTCCTCAGGTCTGGAACTAAGATTGTCTTTCTAATAAAGATGAAAGTATGTTGACAAGAGTGCTGTAGTTTAGCACCTCCAGGTGGCCAAACATCCTGCTGAATAAACAGAGCTGGAGATAATAAAAAAAATATTTAAAAAATAGTTGTTAGCAAGAATAGCTGGGTTAGGTGCTATGAAATAATCGTGAATTATCATTATTATTGTTATTATTATTGTTATTATTATTATTATTATTATTATTATTATTATTATTATTATTTGTTATGACAAGAGATTTACAGGGCTAATATCACCCATTTCGCAAGCCTCAGACTTTAAAGTAAAAGTATGCACACAGGCCAATGATGACCTTTGATTTGCCCCACTATGCTATAGAGGAAAAAATGGGGTAAATTGTATTGTAAATTGTATTGTGTACTGAACTACAACTTTGAAAATAAAACTGCATTACTAATACAACTCAGCAGAGAACAGAGTAATGTATTCTATTTATTAATTTATTACGTGTGTGTGAGTTTTATTTCGTTTAAAAGTGAGTCTATCTGTATTTTAAACATTATTAGCACATGCGTAAATAAACCAATCCTGAAACAGAGCCTGAAACCAACTCAACCAATAGGATGCGTTACATGGTGGGTTGTGCCGTGACGCAAATTTCCGGGTTTTTCTTTTTTTATTCCACCTACATTCGGTAAACCACGCCCCTAGTATTTGTATTGGTCGTCAGTCAATAATGGGCTGGTCAAAAATCGGGTTGCGATGCTTGGATTGGCTAGCCTATTTTGTTTTTCTTGAATAACCCAGTCCCCGTATTCAGTGTAGTGAATTGATTTTAGTCGCAAAACGGGTGGAAAAACGACAAAGCGATCTTGCTAACCCTGCAGGCCTGGTACATTTCAAAACCGGTACGAAGGTCGAAAGTAGGGCGAGAGAGAAGATACTTGCTAGCGCAGATTCATGACTGATTTGCTTCTGTAGACAGACTCTCACCTCGAAGAGCGCTTTCGGGGGGAGTAGGGCAAACATTGCGGTGTGCCGTGTCTTGAAGTGTTTAGTTGTTTTTAGGCGGATCAGAAGCAGCTAGCATGGCTCTGGTAGGACTGAGAGCCTCCTATCACAGGCTGCTGAACAAGGTCGAGCATTTCCTGCCTGCCAAACTTAGACCTGTGTACAACCACCCTGCAGGTAACGCGCACCTTCATGTGTTTACAAGGCTTCTTAAACGCTGTGTGTGTGTGTGTGTGTGTGTGTGTGTGTGTGTGTGTGTGTGTGTGTGTGTCCGTGTCAACTGTGCCCACTGACCAGTGTAACTGCTAACACTCTATCAACATCCGAAAGTGTAGTTTGTTAGATCGAAAAGTTGCGTTGGAAATGAAATATTTTCCACTAGTGTAGCACTTTAAGACATGAGTACCGGAGTCTCTGGAGACTTGTGTTGCTGTGTGAACAGATGATCAGCAAGGTCTGGGCGTGGTAGGTCAGTGGTTAAGGTGCTTGGCTGCCACCCTTGGGCCCTTGAGCAAGGCCCTTAACCCTCTGTGCTCCAGGGACGCTGTATCATGGCCGACCCTGCGCTCTGACCCCAGTTTCCGAGCAGGCTGGGATATGCGAAGAACAAATTTTACTGTGCTCTAATGTATATGTGACAAATAAAGGCTATTCTATTCTATCTAGCTTGTGTTTGATGACATGGTGACGACCTTGGTGTTTAATAACATGAGCCATTCCGTCGTTCGCTGACTTTCAACTTATAACCAATTTATATTTCACAGTTTTCAAAGTATTTGTTACCAGACAGGATCAACTTTGAAATCAAATCAGACTTGAGTAACGAAAAACAGAAAGCTCTGTACACCACCTGCATACCACATGCATTGTACCTAAGACTTATTCCCCCTCAAGGCAAAGCTGCTATTACATTATTAATAGCAGCTATTACATTATAGTCTTTTTTATTATTATTATTTCAGTTTGCAGTTAATTTAGTATTAAAGTAAATAATTAAATAAATGGCGTCTCTGTTGTGGTCGACCTTTGACTATAGTTTTGTCAGAGTGTTGACCTGTTTACTTTCAGTGCACAATGTTGGTTTTTAGCCAGGTACTCATATTGACTAATCAAATAGTGTAAACTTTAATAATATTTACACTGATGCTGACTGACCAAAACTAAACAAACAAGCTTCCTCCATGTATTATATAACGCGAAAAATCAAAAATCCAGCAGGTAATAAGATCCAAAATACTAACCAAAGTGTCTGAGTGTCTTGTGAAACAGCATAATGCTGTCCTACCCCTGAGGGTCACTTGAAAACACAGAGACCGTTTGTACTTCCTTTCAGAAGAAAAAAAAAAACAAGAAAAGCGATTCACCAGCGAGTGAATCGAAGTTTTTTATTAAATGTAATTACAGACTCTTTATCCAAATTTTTTTTATTATGGTTATTTCATGTACTGGATCAGTATTTCTCAGACTGGGTAATCTCTCTTCCTTTCATTGCACGGGAGGTATTTTTTGTCTTGTTCCAACACACCCATTTTAATCATAGGGAAGGTAACAAATGGTGTCCTTTATGTACTGAATACCATGGGTATGGTGTTTTCCTGTTTTGTACTACAGTACCTTTCACATATATTAGCATGCTTAGCAAAAAAAAAAAAAGAGAGAGGCATATAAAATTAACGTTACATTTAATGCAATTTTTCCACAAATTGTACAATAAATATTATCACTCGAAGTAGACGTACTAAAATGATCGACATCGACATCATTATCGACAACATATTTAAATAAAAAAAAGTTTTTCATTTTTATTTATTTTTTTCAATTCAAAACTCTCATCTAACTACACTAAAATGTTTCTAATTTAAAATGTATACTTTTTTTTAAGGTTTCTTTCTAAGAAGCACTGTACATTTTGTAGTAGCCTATTTTTAAGTAGGTCTTTTAGTATTATGCTATATATAACGTTGTGGTATTAACGATTTTGCTCATTGTGGACCTTTTGTTCTACACAATACACACTGTAAGCATTAATTTACTGTGTCTCTCTTTTCAGGTCCCAAGACGGTTTTCTTCTGGGCACCAATGTTTAAATGGGTACAGATTCTTTATACATGATGTGTTTTTGGCTGTTCTGTTAGTGACTTTAAAGTAACACAATCATAAAAAAGAAGGATTAAGAAGACATGAGGATTTACATTAGAATGTTAATTTTCAGTAAGATATGCAAGATTGTTCTCTAATTCCTCTCAGGGCCTGGTGATGGCTGGTTTAGCAGACATGACCAGACCAGCTGAAAAACTCAGCACATCGCAGTCTGCAGTACTGACAGCTACAGGTGAAGGATTTGTTCAATAAGCAGGATGTTTATTCAAAGATTTTTAATGTTAAACCTAATAAACCTAAATAGCTGTTTTAGTATATGTCTCCTAATTCCTTTACTTTGCTTCGCAGGTCTTATCTGGTCTAGGTACTCACTGGTTATTATACCAAAGAACTGGAATCTATTTGCTGTCAATTTCTTTGTTGGAGGAGCAGGTGGATCTCAGCTCTTCCGGATATGGAAGTAAGTTCATTTGAATAGAATTCAATTGCATGAATTATTATTATTCAATTTATTATATTATTATTATAGCGTGTTTTAAAATCACTATACCCAATATTTAGAACATGCTCTTCCTGAACAATTAACATCTATTGATGCAGAACAGGGGTGGCCAACCCGCGGCTCGCGAGCCGCATGCGGCTCTTACGTTCATATCGAAGTTTGTGTTTGTGTTTTTTTTAATGTTTGTATTTTTTAATGTGCGTGTTCGCTTCGCTTGAGTTCAATACGGTATTTTTAAGACTTAAATGATCTTGCCCCTACCCGTACTGGGAAACTTTGCGGTAAATTCATCTCACGCGCATGCGCATTTGACGAAAATACCGTACTGAACTCAAGCGAAGTGAACACGCACATAAAAAAAAAAAAACCACAAACAAAAGCCCTATTCGGACGGGACTAGTTTTCCAAACGACGTTTGAGTTAGAAATTTTTTCAGCCGACGTCTGTCATTTCATGTATGGATTCAGACGGGACTAACATCTCCGTGTTTATTGCGGAGGTAGGATTGTCTGTGTTTTACATGTGGGCGTGGCACAAGACCTCTACATGCATTATTGGTGCGCAGAAATTTGAATACCGGCACGCTAGGATTAGTACGGTAGTTCACGTTGACCAAAACACACAAGTAAACGCGTTTGGAAAAAAAACATTTTCGCCAATCACAGACATTCGCATTCGGACGGGATTAGATTTCTCAGAGGAGCACCGAGTTTGCTGAAAAACAGTAGGTAATTTGCTCTGGAATTTTTACATAGGTCGTGTGAGGAAAAAGACAGACATGGCAGATTCGGACTGGATTAAAATCACAAAGAACCTCTGTGAAACAAATTTTTTCAACGACCCCCTGTAAAACTAGTCCCGTCCGAATAGGGCGTCTGTGTCTGCTACCCTGAAACACGTGAAATCAAAGCATCGATCTGTTCTGCCTGACACACGTGAAAGAATTGCTTCGAGTGGCAACAACGGAATACGAGGCAGATTTGAAGGGGGTTGTTCAAGGCAAGGAATGCCAAAATTCCCACTAAGTAACATGCATAATAAAAGAAAAACGCTATTGTAAATTATTATTAGAGTTTGTTTGTGTGAGACAGTGCACACAATGTTTATTGTTGAAAATGACTGACCAGTGGTCTTAAAACTGTAGGAGTCAATTTCTGTCATTATGTTGGTGTGTGACATTTACAATAAATCTGGCTGAGCAGAGGTGTGTGTGTGTGTGTGTGTGTGTGTGTGTGTTAGTGTTAGAGGAAGGGATGGGTGATGTTCATGTGTGCCTATGTGTATGATGTGGCTCTTTGCGGTAACACAGTAAAAAAATGTGTCTCTCGGTCTCTGACTGGTTGGCCACCCCTGCTGCAGAATATGCCATGAATAACACATAACAGGCCACTCGATGGTGAATTCTGTACAACTGAACTGACAGGAGTGTGTTATTCTGCTCATATGGCACAGTCATTTGTCCAAATAAGATAAATAACTTAATAATAAACATTTTAATAATTTACAGTTGAGGGTCATCTGCATCTCTTTCTCTCTTAAATAAGAAAGCAGCTTGTGCTTATAGTTGAGACTTCTTCTATAAATGTTAAACATTCAATGCATGTATGTTTTTTTTTTTTTTTTTTTTTTGTATTCTTTATTGAACAATAACAATTTTTAATGAACACATTTATCCTTAGTTTTATATTATGTTGGTCATTTGCAATACAAGCCCATGCATAGGAGCTGTTGTTAAAATTATAATGTTTTCGAATTACATTGACATCAATCTGTCATTCGGTTTCCAGGACTTTCTGATGGAGCTTTTCAATTGCTCAAAAAATGCTTATTCTTTGGTATAATCAAAATAGACCAGTGTTAACACGTTTGAGCACAATGTGTTCGATTGTAAAAGTGTGCAGAATCGAATCAAATATCACTATCCTGCTCTGTTTTGACTTTGCATCAGTGCACGCTTACTTGCATTTATTAAATGTAAACAGTAAACTGTAGAAATGATTTTGTCAATATACTCTCTTCTCCAGGTATAATCAAGAACAGAAAGCGAAGATAACTACTGCAGAGGTGTAACGCTACTGATACGCCAGTGCCATCTGATGGACTAAAAGGGAATTCAGGCAAAGTTTGATAGAAAACTACAGCCACTTTTTTTAGTGTTACATTTTAATCTAGTGTAGTCTAATCCGTTACATTGAAAATCCCTAATGTTCTTATGAACACATGTCATTAACGCACAATGAATACAATATTGATACAGATAAGCAGTTTTCTGTATAGTAGTAGGTTATTTCTGGGAAACGGTTGCTTTTCCTAATACTAAAACTTCTAAGGACATTTCAATTAATGTAAATCAAGGAATAGCTCAAATGAATTGGAATTCTTAAGAAATATTTATGTAGCTTTTGTTCACCATAAAAACATTTGTTTTATTTTGTTATTCATGTAAGAAATAGCAATTGTCAGTAATCCATGCATTTTATCATCCTTTATGGGTAAAACTGTCAAATTGAGTTGAATTGTAAGCTCAAAAAAAAAAAAAAACCCACCCTACATTAAAGTGAGCATATTCCTAAACACCGTGTATTGATTTACTTAATTAAGAGCTTACTGGAAAGCAATATGTATAGTGAAGCATTTCAAATATTATTTAACTGGAATAATGTTTGTCTTTTTCCTTCAGCTGCACTATGAATATAAACATGATGCAAAATGAATCGGTCCAACATTGCATTTGCAATGACACTGTTTTCATGGTCATTTCTTGTCATTTGTGTGTTCCTGTTTGGGAGCAGTATAACCAGGTGCATACATGGCATCTATCATACCACAGACACTGTTTGATCATAATAGTTTAAAATCCTGATGTTTTAAAAGCAGAACTGTTGTCTCACTAATTAATAAATCATCTAGAAATGTTTCTATCACCTAAGTAACACCTGCATATAAAATACTTTTCTCATAAACCATTTATCAGAAACTCAAAAATACATATTTACCTGGAAACACCTTTAGAGGAAAAGGTGTTTCTGATTCAGAAACCAAGAACAGGGTGAGTCTAGGTTAATTATTATGGGCAAGATTTCATCATTCAACATCTGGACAAAAATGATGAACTGAATTATTAAGCATTTTTCCCAACAGTTAATTCTAAAGTTCACTATAATGCCAGATAGAAATTTTTAGATAAAAGGCTTTCGTTTGTAGACACCTGACCACCACACCCATTTGTAAGCATTCTTTACTGTTGCCACCAAGTAGGAGGAACACAGTTTCATAAAAATCATTATATACTGTATGATTTCCCTTCACTGGAGACATGGCCCAGACATGCTCTTGCATGACAACACCCCTGTACACAAAGCGATTGTAACAAAGACGTGTTAGGCTTGGTGCAGAAGAATTTTGGTGACGTGCACAAAACCTTGTCCTCAACCCCACCGAATACAACTGGCAGGAACTTAAATGCCAACTGCACAACTCCTGTACCAATGCCCTTGTGGCTATAAGCACAGCTACAGTCCAAAATCTAGTGGAGTCTTCCCTGTAGAGTGGTCATTATTAAAAAAGCACTATAGAACTATAAAATGAGTAGTGATAACCATGTCCAAAAACGTCATCTGTCCTTTTACTTACACTTTGCCATTCTGAGATGTTTGTCCTAATTTCTCTTTAACAGCATCCAGACTAGTCTATTTCCATCCACATAGGTCACTCAGTTGCTTGTTTAGTCCCGTCTTATTTGACTACTGCAACTCATTCATGGTATGTCTCCATTGGACATACCAATGGATCATTCAACATCTGCAATTGCCAAAAACAGACCAGCCCCTGGTCTTCTAGCACAGCACAAATTCAAATGCAACCAGGTCATCCTAGCTGCATTTTAGGAACCAGGAGTCGAGAAAAAAAAGACGAGTTCCATTGTTTGTCTGTGGAAAGTTGTTTTTTTTTTTTTTTTAGTTTTTTTTCCTTCCTTTTTCTTTTTCTGCAGATCCACCACCCTACTCACACTGTGTATAAAGTAAATACTTTCATGATGAGTAAGAGCACTACTGATGGAATATTTGCTATGGAGAAGGTCAGAAGGAGTTCTGACCTCCATGTTTAGAAGAGGTGATATGTGCTGGAGAGAAAGATGATCCGATGTGGCGACCCCTAACGGTAGAAGCCGAAAGAACGGCATCAAACAGGAAAAGAAAAAAGACATCAACCGACTCCTTCCGCCGCGAATCGATTCACACGAGTCACTTAACGGAATCGTTTAAAGAGTGGTTTTGGAGCTTTGCCCGTCAGTGTAGGTTATTAAAATAAACGGTAAGGCATAATAATGTAACAGTGCTGAGAATAATTCCATCAAACATCGACCACACCTCCGGTCCTGGGAGGCGTAGAGCAGACTGGGAGACGCCGTGCCAGGTATGAATCAATCATGGAATAGCGGTCTCGGGTTGGCTGTGAAATCCGGGTTGTTTATCATAAACGGCCGTGTAAAACTGCACTCCACACATCTTCAGCTCCATCAAACCTTCGGTCACTTCATCGGGTCTGCTCTGGTAAAGGTTCAGCTAAACGTCTGTGTCTCCTTTGTGCTGATGTTTACGTCAGTTCAGAGGGAAAAAAGGTTGTGTTTAGACACTGAAAAACGTCCTCGGCAAAACCTCTGTCATATTTCACTAGTACTGCAGTAGGACCTGATTAGCCTGGTGTGGACCGTCACTGAGACTACTGGCTATTTTTATAGACCGTGCTCGGTTGCAGACGTGGCGTGCGTGCTTATGTACGTATGTATGTATGTATGTATGTCATAGTATACAAACGTCTGTCTGTCAAATAGTATACAAAGTTTGATTTGATTGCAAATGAGTGCAGTAGCGCAGTTGTCTGACCGAACAGTTGATCGGGCAAAACATATATATCTCTGTTAAAAAATAACTTGGATAGTTTATGCGGTCATTCCATTTTTATAATCTATAATATAATATATGGTGCCATCTTTCATACAGTTGTAAAAAAAATCTGTGTTACCTTCAAGCAAATCCTCAAGCGCCTTGAGCTTATTTCCCAAACAAGTCAGACACAACAGTCACTTTACAACATACGTGGAATAATAACCAGGACTGCGAGGAGGAGAAATTTAATGTGCGAACTAATACGCCAGTAATATGTGTTAGGACTGGTTAAAACTATATAAATCCTAAATATGAAGACTTGGACATGGAAAAACGATAAATATTTAAAAAAAATAATAATAATTTTTGCCAGCCACAAGCATGTAATAAATGGATATATAGATGCAAAAGCGTTTTTTCAATAAGAACATTGGCAGTGTACTGTTCATATAAGCATTTATATTTCCTTCTGTGGACTGACCTTTAAATACATTTTAAATAAGAAACCAAATGTATGCATGATTTATTATCCAGTTTTAATAGTTAATATATTACAACCACTCAGGGGCGCAATTAACAGTTTTAAGGGGGGTATGCAAGACAGATTTTTGGGCCCCATATATATATATATATATATATATATATATATATATATATATGTATATATGTATATATGTATAAATGTGTTATATGTTATATTATTAATAATAAAGTTAATATAGTTTTATTTTATTTACAGGGAATTTATTTTATTTTACCACAGTGTTATTATTTAAAATATGTGTGTATGTACGATTAAAAAAAAACTAATTGGAAAATGTTTTAATTGATGATTGTGGGGCCCCCTTGCGTTCTCTTGGGCCCAGATGCCTGGCATACTCTGCACCCCCTCTAACGGCGCCCCTGCAACCACTATAGTGCCTATCATGTAGTCATTAAGATGTTTTACATTATAAAGCTATAGTCCGTTCCAAAAGTATTGGGGTGGCAAGGTAAAATACATCTATGTCTTAGGTTTGCGTGACTGATTCCTGAACATAATCAGTAATCTTTGCTGATGATTATTATTTCAGGACATTCTTGGTTGTGACGATATAGTTCATTATGCCCACTTTGCTCTGCAGAAAAGCCTATAATGGAAAATGTTATTCAAACTGTGAAGTAAACTTTGATGCTGCTGCTATTTTTTTCTTGTCAGGATCTAAAGTTTCTCTTAGTGAGTTTTGCTAATGGATCACTGGCCTTGCAACCTGTAATAATGAGAATGGCACCCAGCCATGGACAGACAAATGCCCAGATTTGTGACCATCTTTTTTCTCTTGGCACTGTCAGGGTTTATAATACTCATCTGCAATATCACATCTCTGGAGGTGAGTACAGCTCTTTCAGTGTCACACATATTCCCACAGAAGCCTCCTACCAGTAAAACTGTTTAGGAAAGGTTTCTAAATACCTTTGATGGCAGTGCATTTAGAGCATTTTCTATGCTATACAAGGAGATAACATGTCTACATATACATTTGTAGATTAAATTAATGGTCTTATTCAAGGTAACCTTATCTCCTTTGCATTCCCGTTAGTTAAATTGCACTGTTTTGCAAAGGGTATGCATATAAGAAATATAGCTTTTTTTCAGATAGATGCATTGAATGAATGATGTATACTGGTTAGTTCGGAATAATAGTATTTTACACAATTTAATATAATACAAATCAAAATATTCTGTATTTTCTGGGGAGTTTATGTCAATTACTGAAGTGAAAATTTAAATTTGATTTGCAGATCCTTAAGGCTAATAATACATTTTAATGTACAGATAATCCATTATTTTGTAAATGTCATAGGAACTGATTTTGTTGAAATCTTACCAAAATAGTTAGAGACACTTTTATGTTTAATTAATTAACTGGAGCAATTTGTAATTTGAAGATTTGAGATTACTGCTTTGACTGTGTAAAAATCAAATGATCCTTATTTCTCTGCACTCAGAAGTTGAGTGGACAGGTTATATCTACCTTCTACCAAATACAAAATAGCATCCACTCGGCCTTTAAATCCCCTGGAGTCTTGTGGCCACTAGAGTTAAACCACACATACTGTGCACACTTTGGCCAGGAGCCCACACCAGAAGAGGCAAGAGAAGAGAGATATCTGCTCAATTCCATTGCATGGCCAGGCCCCATATTGCAAGGCTTGCCTGTGGAACTTAGCAGTGACCCTTCAAAAAGCTACTTTGTGATTCAGGGCCCAGCAGAGCAACGCATAGGCAGTCAGCTTGTGGTTCATGTGCATGTTCAGAACTTTCTGGGTCAGCCTAAAAAGCATGGTGGAGATTTCCTTATAGCTCGGCTACATTCGCCCGAACTCAGCGCTGGTGTTGCAGGGCAGGTACACGATCATCATGATGGAAATTATACAGTGTGGTTCCCACTGTTGTGGGCTGGCGTAGCCTGGGTGGAAATCACCATGGTGCATCCGAGTGAGGCAGTGGTGGTGCTCAAGCGGTTGCAAGAGGAGCAGCCCAACCGGGTGTTTTTTAAAAGCCTGTTCCGCTCTGGCTTCTTATCAGAGACCACCGTGTGCAACCTATGCCTGCCACTTAACCAGCAACCTCTCTGCAATTACACTGATCCTGAAACTGGAGAGCCATGGTACTGCTACAAACCCAAAATCCTAGGATGTGATACACGAATAAATCATTTTAAAGGGGGATACAAGAAGAACCTCATTACTGAGTATGAAGCACAGTTCTTCCAGAGGTGAGATGGCAACTGGGGTTTGATTAAAATGATCTTTTAGATGCAGTACTGTGTAAAAGTCTTTTACACTTTTGCTCAAGAAAGTGCCTTTAATTAATACAAATATTTTTATTTTTTTATTTTTTTAATAGTTACACATTCAGATCACTATAAAATATAATGTCCTGAGATAATTTTGTATGATTGCGTTACTCTTAGCTTAAAAGAATGATGCAATCCTGGTATGAAACAAAAATAATTATCTAAGTGTTTAGTAGTTATTAAATAGTCTTGTTATGAGATAATTATGCATTATGTACTTTTTGTTTCAGTGGTATAAATATAAAAATTCCTATACATGCATCAGGGATGGACAATGTGACTGTATTGCCTGCAGGACAAAGTAAGTGCTTTTTAAAATGTATTTAGATATTCAGTTGTATGCACTATTATATATGTTACCAATGGTTTTAGAATACCCAGCTATAATGTAGGAATCACATTTTTCATAAGCCAAATTACAATGATTATATTTTGTGCCTGATGGCTCGGCATTCCTAGATTGATTACTCATGTCTGCAGAATTTAAACTAATTATGATTAAATTAATTGAAAGGCTGTGACCTAGCCTACAGCAGAGACCCCCTACTGTAATCCTTATCCATGGTGGACAAGGACTGCGTCTGACTAGTGAGCACTTTTTTTTAGGGCTGATGGCCTTGTTTTAGCTCACAGGTTCATTGAGTTTTGGACAAAGCTGTAATCATGATGATAAATCCTGCTGACCAAAACAACAGATTCTATTTAATGTTTATATATGGAAACTTTATGAAGGGACAAGTATTCTTCTTGGCCAATACACCAATAACTTTTTGTTGACTCTGGGTTTCCTCATGGCACTGAAATCAAAAGCAGTAACCTAGGGGGCAGCTTCTCCTTCAGCAAAATGTTAGTTCTACTAAACTGGACTTGTTCAGTTTAGTAAAAACATTTTCTGTGTTTGTTTTCAGGGTTTGGGCTAGGATTTAAGTTCCAGTGAAAATTAATGCTATAGCATACAGAGACATTTTAGACACATGCATATTTTAAACCACATGGCAACTGTTTGGGAAAAATGCTTTCTAGCAAGAATCTGGCAAGACAAAAAAAACGTGGTTTGGGGAAACTCAAGTATCCTATATAGAGCCCTGACCATTACCCTTCTGAGCACTTGATAGACAAACTGGAACATTTTTACATTTATGGAATTTGGCAGACACTCTTATCCAGATCGACTTATAACTGAGCAGGAAGCAGCAGTGGCAGGTTGGTGGTGGTGGGATTTGAACCTGTGACCTTCTGATCCAATGTCCAATGCCTTAACCACTGAGCTAGTTTGAATTCAAAAGCCACAGTCTAAAAACCGGTAAAAAGCTACTGTATAGATGAACGTTTGTTATAGACACAAATTGGGTCAAATCCACATTAGTAATTCATATTAACTGAGTAGTGGCTCAGTGGATAAGGTGGACTTTGGACTTCACAGAACCCTCAAGCTGCAGCACCTGGGCTCTTAAGACAAGGCCCTTAACCCTATGCTGCTTAGTTATATAAACATAATAATTGTAAGTTGGTCAGAATAAGGGCATCTGACAAAAATGCTGTAAGAGCAAATAGTAATCTTAGCAAATTATTGTATTTATGTTTATTAATTATGCATATTGTTTGTAAAGTCATTTTACATGGTTAATAAATTATGCACTGTGGAAAAAATGAGGAGTAACTGTAAGTAATGTATAATGGTATAATGTACAGGTAGTCATCGACTTACGACCACAATTGGGGCCGACAAATCGGTCGTAACATGATTTGGTCGTAAGTAGAGTAGGCTATATGTACAGTACTGTGAAATGATGCCGGAAGCTGGTAAAAAAAAATAACATACGCCGCGGCTAGCAATTGTGGTCGTAAAGTCGAAAGGTCGTAAGTTGCATAGGTTGTAAGTCAACGACTACCTGTACACAATTTTTATCATTCTTCCCCCCCAGGACAAGCCAGGATAAAAAATAAACACAAACCTGCTGGCTACTACTTTCATAATTCATGGAGGCCTTTGAGTGGTCCAGTCATCCAGCAGTTTAATGACTCTTCAACCATAACACGTTGTCTTAGAGGGAAGATCGTATACATGTTTGGAGACTCCACTGTGCGACAGTGGTTTGAATACCTCATTGCTAATGTTCCTGGTAAGAGCAACTATTAATTATCTTTTTGTTAAATACAGTTCTCCATAAATAATTTTTATTATTTGAACCTTTTAAAACTGTGAATTCACTGCATTATATCTCCCAGACTTTGACATTCACCTTGATGAGGTGATCAGTGTTATTTAATTTATCTACATAGTCATTATTATTTCGTCTCTTCAGTGTATATCCACTATATGGAAGGCAGTGGTATATCAAAAAGACAGTAGTTTAAGACACAGCAAAACCAAGTTGCTACTGTTCGGCCCTTGAGAAAGGCCCCAAGTTTTCTAACAAATCTGAATATGTAAAGAAAAAGAATTCAGTGTGCTGCTATTTATGTGAGACAAACAAAGGCTTCTATAAATTACGTTGGAAGACGTTGGTTAAAAGTTCCTTACAAAAAAAAATATGAAATTAAATTTTGAGAAAAGGTCTGTCATATGAATGCGTGAAGAAGGTCTTTCTATTAACCAGATTAGCAAAAAAAAAGTTATGCTGATCTGGTGAATAGAGAATATTTCAAGAAGTAGTAGTTATGTGAAACAAAGCATGTCAAGCTAAACACCAAATGAAAAAAATTTGGCTTAAGTGTCCAAATACTTTTTGATGCTGTTGTACCTTGATCATTTTGTCATTTTTCTTCTGTCATTTTTTTTTTTTTCCTCAGAACTGAAGGAATTCAACCTTCACAGTCCTAAGAATGTGGGGCCATTCATAGCTGTGGATAATAGAAACAACATTCTGGTGCGCTACCGCTGCCATGGGCCACCCATCCGCTTCACCTCAGTGCTTTCCTCTGAACTGCGCTATGTAGCAAATGAGCTAGACAGGATTAAGGGTGGGCCAGATACAGTGGTTCTCTTGAGCGTGTGGTCTCACTTCAGCACTTTCCCAATCGAAGTATATATACGCCGGCTACGGCACATTCGCAGGGCAGTGGTGCGGCTGCTGAACCGTGAGCCAGCAACCTTGGTGGTGATCCGCACTGCCAACCTGCAGAAGCTTGACCCGGAAAGCAGCCTGTTTAACAGTGACTGGTTCTCTTTACAGATTGATGATGTTCTGCGTGCCATGTTCAAAGGACTCAATGTGCATCTGCTGGATGCCTGGGAGATGACGCTGGCGCACCACCTTCCCCATCTTCTGCATCCACCTCCCACCATCATCAAAAATATGATAGACCTTATCCTCTCTCTCATCTGTCCAGTTGGAAGAAAAAAGAGGAGTTAACATTAGACTAAATTGTAATAGACAGTTTTACAATGTGTCTGATTCTAAAGCATTTGCCACAATTCACAGTTGACTCATTAACTGCTAATCTTACACCAGTGAAAGGGTGTGATTACATTTTTATTTTTATGTAAAGTAAAAGAGTTTAAACACCACCATTTCACAGTTCATTTAAGTATTGTAATGCCATCAAATGTGTGAGTTTTATCCTTTTATTTATCAATAAATATTCAATAATAATTTGCCCATTATTATTTTTTTATTTTTTAGCAATGGAAATTTGTAAGGTAAGAGTCAACTGTCACTGTGGCCTTATTTACTGCTGTCCCTGAAGGTGTGTTACAAGAAAATGTACTTCGGTTAGAAGTTTAAGCAGAATATATTCTGCTGTTTTAGAATAATATTTAAGACACTCACACTATGGCATAACATATGGAACTATGCAGTGACCAAGAACTGTTAAGCAATTTTTTAAATCAGTATTCTTGACAGCATCATGAGGGAGCTTCCCACAGGGGGACAGGAGATTTTTAGTAAATCTCCCAAATGGGCTAAACATGTAATTAAATAAAAAATATAAATAAAACTGCTTGCTTGAGACAGTTAAATAATTTTTATAGCCAAATAATCTAGTCAGTATAGCAGACCTCACACATAGCAGACATGTACACACACCATGTTAGACAGAGAGAACAAAAACTGCCACTGAAATAATCTATCAGCATTTCATTTGATTCAAAACCGATATGAGTCACACAACAAACATTTCTCAAAATCTGCTTGCATTACAAATATTGCAAAAACACAGGAAATATGTAGCACTGGCGCTGTGTGTAAAGTTTACATTCACAAAAACAAACAAAATAAAGAAATAAAAAAAAAAAAAAAGAAATTTTTTTCCTGTTGATCATAAAGATTTGGTCATAAAACCACACCTACTTCACAACTAATGATCTGCCTTGCACTGGTGAGAAATGACTTTATTCATTAGCATACTGAGTTGTGATTGATGACTCCATTGTTTAAGAAAACAAAACAGCAGTCTTCAGATTAGGGATAGTAATTTTTGATATATTTGTTCACTAATTCTTGGTTACTTCTGTAAATTTCATCAGTGCAGCCTGATTTTGGGAAAGTGGCCACAAATGAGGAGTCACAAATGAGGATAAAAATGTAATTCAAACAAATTACATATGTGTATAAAGTATTTTTTAAAGTCACAATTAAAAACAAAAGACTAGCAGTCATTTTTATACATTTGTGTTTATAGTATTATGCTACGAACAGTAAAGACACCAGGCTTGTCTTCTTAGACTAGTTTCAAGCCTTTCTTAATCTCTCTTTTGAAAAGTACTGCTTGTTCATTTCATTTACTATGAAATCCAGTTTTGGTCCACAAATGCATGCATGGTAATGTATGGTAAGCCAAACAACCCAAAAGCTGGTTCAAACTCAGCTACTCAGAAGAAACATGCAGTGAGGGCAAAATGCCTGTACATCTCAATGGGTAAAGCTACTTTCCAACCAGATTCTCTCCACTGATAATTGATTGATCCTCAGTGGAGATCGTCAAGAACACTAAATTCCTTGAACACCAGCTCTATCACCAAGAAAGAACAGCAGCATCTCTACTTCCTAAAAAGACCAAAGGAAAGCCCATTTCAATCTCCCCGTCCTTACCTTGTTTTACCATCGTAAGCATCCTGAGCAGCTGCATCACTGCCTGGTTCGGGAACTGCACCGTCTCGGATCGCAGGACCCTACAGAGGATAGTGAGGACAGCTGAGAAAATCATTGGAGTCTCTCTCCCCTCTTTCATGGACATTTACACCACAAGCTGCATCTGCAAAGCCAAAAGCATTGTGGACAACCCCACACACCCCTCACACACACTTTTCACTCTTTTACCATCGGGAAAGAGGTTCCAAAGCATTCAGGCTGCCACATCCAGACTGTGCAACAGTTTTTTCCCCCAAGCCATCAAGGTCCTTAACAACACAGAACTGAACTGAAACTCACACACACTCTCAATCAACTGTATATACTGAACTGCAATAAACTGAACTCAAACACACACTCATACTAATTTCACACATCCATGTCTTCAGCATCACCCATATTATATTATTTATTAGTACACAACTGTTTACATGCTGTTTTTGTACATCCATTGACTGCTGCTATTGCTGTTTTGTACAACTTATGTTTACTTTTTTTTTACACTCCTGTATCCAGTTCTGACTTGCATACTGCACTGTATAATACAGTACACAGTAGGTATACTGGCCGCACTATTTTGTGTTTTGTGTATTTGTCCTACTCTGTCTTGTTTTGTCTTGTCTTGCACTGGTGGCACCAGGTTGCACACGATGCATCATATGTACTGCGTCAGCTATACTGTATATGGTTGGAATGACAATAAAAACTTTTTGACTGGTGAATTCTGGTATTTTACAAAATCTTGTTACATAATTGTTCAAATAGGTAGCCCAGGAAATTAACAGTTTATTAAAATTGTGAAGTCCTCTAAGAAGGTCACACTTTGTACACTGGATATCAGTTTAATCACCAATGTAATGGCCTGAATAAAATACACTCATCTTGTTTTTGAAAACCTTTGATTCTTGCATATGTAACATTTAGAGAAATGTTTCTCAACTGTGGGGTCTGTGGTTTGGTTCCTTTAAAAAACATCAAGTGGTATTTTTGTTAAATATTAAAAAATATATTTAGTTCGGTTTTTAAATTGCCTCAGACTCACTGTCTTAAAGTAACCTAAATGTTAAGTAAGCTCTCTCACTAGCATATAACAACTTGTTCATTCAATTCAATTCATTTTTATTTGTATAGCGCTTTTAACAATGAACAGTAAATGTTATAAGGCTATGGCAGCAAAAAAAATGTGCTGACACTGTTGTAAATGTACCACAAGTAAAAGCTTATAAGGCTATGGCATAGAAAAAGAAATGTGCAAGCTGAATAAACAAGTCTACTAAATATATATATACTCATGGTTCAGTAAGGTGCAGTAGATTATGGGAAGGGTATAAGCCTAATAACAGCTAGGTTGATTACATTACTAATAGATGAGTAGTTTATGTTTATCAAGATAGTGGACTACCCAAATTTGTTTATACTGTCATAAAGAAATTACGGCTATACTTACTGTATCTCTCGCCATGTAAATTTTCTCCAGAATGTTCTTGCAACCTGGTAGCAACACTTCCACAGCCTAGTACTGAGTATATATACTGACTAGCAGTATAGTGATGACATTAATTTGTGAACCCACTGAGGCAAATCACATTGACTCAGTAATATATATATATATATATATATATATATATATATATATATATATATATATATATATATATATATATACATTGACTCAGTAATATATATATATATATATATATATATATATATATATATATATATATATTACTGACTCAGTAATATATATATATATATATATATATATATATATATATATATATATATATATATATATATATACTGAGTCAATGTATATATATATATATATATATATATATATATATATATATATATATATATATATATATATATATATATTACTGAGTCAATGTGATTTGCCTCAGTGGGTTCACAAATTAATGTCATCACTATACTGCTAGTCAGTATATATACTCAGTACTAGGCTGTGGAAGTGTTGCTACCAGGTTGCAAGAACATTCTGGAGAAAATTTACATATGGCGAGAGATACAGTAAGTATAGCCGTAATTTCTTTATGACAGTATAAACAAATTTGGGTAGTCCACTATCTTGATAAACATAAACTACTCATCTATTAGTAATGTAATCAACCTAGCTGTTATTAGGCTTATACCCTTCCCATAATCTACTGCACCTTACTGAACCATGAGTAGTGACTTTCTTTGAAGTTTTTTACATTCAGAGATAATGTTTACCAATACACTTTTCCACTTATCTGCTACCTGTCATCATACCATGATCTTAGGTAAATTAGTATTTTAATAATTAAAGCTTATATAATAATTTAAGATAATTAATTATTAAGCACTATAACATCTACAGCAGGGGTGGCCAATTTTTTTACTGTGTTACCGCAAAGAGCCACGTTATACAAATAGGTACACATGAACATCACCCATCCCTTCTTCTAACAGCACACACACACACACACACACACACACACACACCTCTGCTCAGCCAGACTTATTGTAAATGTCACACACCAACATAATGACAGAAATTGACAGTTTTAGGACCACTGGCCAGTCATTTTCAACAATATACATTGTGTGCACTGTCTCACACACACAAACACTTAGTTTAACCAAGTCCACCAACAAAAATATAATAATTTACAATTTGGCATTCCTTGCCTTGAACAATCCCCTTCAAATCTGCCTTCAAATCTTCCGTTGTTGCCACTCGAAGCAATTCTTTCACATGGGTGTCAGTCAGAACAGATCGATGCTTTGATTTCACGTGTTTCAGGATAGAAAACACAGACTTTGTGTTTTTTTTATGTGCGTGTTCACTTCGCTTGAGTTCAATACGGTATTTTCGTCAAATGCGCATGCGCGTGAGATGAATATACCGCAAAGTTTGATTATTTAAGTCTTAAAAATACCGTATTGAACTCAAGCGAAGCGAACACTCACATTAAAAAAACACAAACACAAACTTCGATATAAACGTAAGAGCCGCATGAAACCAGCCAAAGAGCCGCATGCGGGTTGGCCACCCCTGATCTACAGTGTGTGTAATTTTTCAGGGACTGATCACACATCAGGCAAACAAAGGGAAAATGTTAATATTCATGTTCTGTTAAAGGCAAAACAATTTAGTTTACACCATTTTAGATAGAGAACTGTGAAAGGAAGTTATTTTGACTATTGTTAAGTACAGAATATGCCTATATATTTTATGTTCTTATTTTCACTTCTCTTTTTGATGTCATGCAACATCAAAAAGAGAAGTGAAAATAAGAACATAAAATATATAGGCATATTCTGTATTTGACTATTGTATGTTCTTATTTCCACTTCTCTTTTTGATGTTGCATGACAGCCATAGAAAATGTTACTCTAAGTTATAAATATGTAACAAGTGAAGCAAAAAAAAAGAAAGATCTTTCAGTTGTGAGAGTTCATGCACTTACACAAACACACACACAAACTAACACTTTGCACTTTATTCTGCATCCTTATTGGCTCTGTGTCCCGTTCATACTGCACTGTCATTCATTGTGCTATTGTATTTACAGTACAGTGTTAGTTTATTTGCTCACACATTCAGTGCTCTATGTAGTCCTGTTCAGCTTATGCTTTACCTGTCTTAAGTAACTCTATGTTGATTTATGTAGCAGTCTTATACTTGGATGAATGACAATGAAATGACAATGAATGCCACATGATTTGAGCTTTGAATTAGGTTTTAAGGCCCAAACACTGGACACAATCACATCATGCCCTACATACATTCCCAAAAAGTCGTCTTTATGATATGCATTTTTAAAAGTTAATTTGTAAATGTATGGGTCTAGTTGACTGTATACATCTATGGGGGTGCATTTTTTCATAATTTGTGTTACAGAAAATAAAATTCACAAATAAACATTTCAATCCAACTACCTGCATGTCTTCCTTTACCACATCCATAAACCTCCTCATTGGTCTTCCTCTTTTCCTTATTCCTGGTGGCATGGTTTGGACATGTGCAGAGGAGGGACATGGGGTATATCAGTAGAAGAATGCTGAGGATGGCAGCATTCTTCTTTTGATATACCCCATGTCCCTCCTCTGCACATGTCCAAACGATCTCAATCCGGCCTCCCTCGCCTTGTCTCCAAAACGTCCTACATGTCAACACCTTACAGTCTCCAATCTCCTTCAGGTTGCATCTACTACATAGAACATATCCACCTATGTGCACCTTCCTCCACTCTTATATGTCACCCAATGCTTGTCATTCTTCTTAAAATAAGTATTCACCACTGCCATTTCCATCCTTTCAGCAAAATCTACCACCATCTGTCCTTCTACATTCCTCTCCTTATGGCCATACCATGCCTATTAAAGTCTGCCCCACTCACAAATCTTTCTTTCCTAGGTACACTCATCTAACTCACTCCAGAATTATTTTTTCTCGTCCATCTCACAACCCACTTGTGAAGCATAAGCACTGTTGACATTTATCATCACCCCTTCAACTTCCAGCTTCACGTTCATCAATCTATCAGAAACTCTCCTCACCTCCACTACACTCTTATTGTACTCATACTCTGTCTAGATCACCTCTACACCACTTACTATGCTCCATCATATCAGCTACCTTTACCAGTCATGGTACCAACATTTACCAACCCTAACCTCCACTCTCCTACACTTCTCCTTCTTCCGCAGTAGCCCAAATTCCAACGGTACCCTGTTTGCCAACTATACCTGTGGCGGTCGTTGGAAACCTGGGCTGCGACTGATCTGGTATAAAATTCTGGTTTGTGATCCGCATATTTGATTTGGCATATGTTTTACGCTGGAAGCCCTTAATAATGCAACTCTGTCAATTTTTTCAGGCCTGGGACCTCTACCTCTGGTGCCCATATGGGATGGGTTAAAGATATTTGTGTAAAAATGTAATGAGTAAAAGTAAAAAGTTGTCTGAAAATTAAAGAGTGAAGTAAAGGTCTGGTATCAGTACTTTATTTCACTATTTATTTTTCGGATATTTTTTTACTTTTACTCATTACATTTTTACACAAATATCTGTACTTTCTACTTCTTACATTTTCAAACTCGTTACTTTAATTTTAATCTATTAAATTGGAAAAATGTCAATATTTTTCTTTTCATTTCGCACTGTTTTTAGCCCATCAACATATTTCCTGTAATTGTGTTGCTTTTTCAATCTACCTTTGGTGTATAATTTCCTGGCTTTTACACACCACAGACATAGACTAGTTTACGAAGCAAACAACGAGCTAGACTTTGCCTAACGTCATGTTGCGGATAGACAAAAAAGACTATTGTTTTCTTGTTAATACTGGCGCTATCTGTTCTTCAATTGCTGGGGATGATTTCAGGAAAAAGTATTCGCTCCGTTGGAATAGATGGGGTTCCAATTTCATGTCATGCCATTTCATGTCACCTTTTGCCTGTGGTAAAACCGATTGGTACACATTTTTATCAGCAGCTTTGCAATAATTCAAAACTCGCCTTTAAACCTTTTGGGAAGAGATATTATGCAGTCTTTTTCTTCTGTCTTCATGCTCTCAACTGAGCCACAGCCACATCTGGAAGATTTCTTCCATTAGGCAGTCCTGCCTGATGAACCAAATTCAGGTGAAGTTAACCCTAAATTATGGGCCTCTCACAAAGACGATGCAGCTTTAATCCAGGTAAAACCATATCATGCATTCATGAAAACACACCATCCGTTTTTTGTTAAACAATATCCATTGTCAAAAGAGAAGAATGTTGGCATTGCTCCAGTTATTGACAATTTATTGAGACACATAGATGGACATAGACATTCACCTTATAACACACCAATTAATCCATAGGGTACGTCTATTCACCTGGACCCGTTTTTCTCAGGGCTTTGTTGACTTGCCAGCCATATTTTCCACCTGCCAGAAACAACCTGCATCCTTCAATAAGCAGATGACATCCTTGTTACAGGACTGACTGAGCAGGACTGCCGCATGATAAAATTTTGCGTAGTGCTCAGGGGCATAGATTACACAGGGGATGTGGGGGATATGTCCCATTCACTTTTTATAAAAAGTAAATTCGTCCCCCTCACTTTTTTAGTGGAGAGTTGTGTTCACGACATGTTGAGGTTTTAAGTCTATACATGACGTTCACATATCCATGGCAATCAGTCGCTCACTTGTCACGTCATCATCACACGCCTTAGTACTGTAGCTCGAGTCGCATCCGCGGTACCGCACGCGATCCATCATTCGGTTGCGATGAGCTCAAAGCGGTAAAAAACGCTTCACTCCTTTTTTACAAAAAAGTCAAGCAGTGTAAGATGGCATATGGTATCCGAATTGTGTTGCACAATGTTTAGTAACTCTGCCTGTTGCTCTTGTTGAATATTTAGCAAGTTTTAAAGGATTTAAAGGATTATAAGGAAAAATAGCTGCATGGACAAATGTTCACTTTTTATATGTTAGCTTTAACACTGTGTAAAAAGCTACTACTTTTAAACAAACCAGCCAGGAAGCTTAAAAGAAGTGGCACTAAATGTTTATTTCATCTCATTGTATAATTGATATCGGGTCTTGACATGTTTGTCAGTTGAGTTCAATACATATTTTCTTTCAATAGTTTGTTTTGAATTACTTGTATAATTCCTGAAACATGGACTGTAGAATAGAACAAGATAAAGTATTATTTGAATGTGCAAGTATCCATTACTGTGTGCCATGTACTGTGCATACACAAAATACAATTTGAAATATGTAAACAATATACTCGTAGTACCATTATAAGGACATCTTTGTACTTTATACTCAAAAAGGTACACATTACTACCTTAGAGTATCAATGTGTACCTTAATGTACGTCTATAAATTTTTGGGGTAAATAAAGTACAAAGATGTCCTTTTAAGGGTACTGTCCCAGTGGCAAGCTGTTGTATTTCTTTTGTTCTTTCTGTTTTATAATCATATATAATCATAAAGCATATAAAGCAAATAAAATTATGATTAAAAATAAAACCTGTCAATCACACAAGGGTTAACTGAAAAAAAAAAAAAACAGGTAACACTAGACATTTCGTCCCCCCCACTTTTGAAATGATGGCTACGCCCCTGGTAGTGCTATTGATCACGAAGCTCCTCTATCACATCTCATTTTGTGGACTCATGAAATGATTGACAGTTTTATTATACAGTCTGCTCCAGCTTTAGGTCTTCCAAATTATGCAAAGCCTTTTCACCTTTATGTGCACGAACGTGGTGGTACGGCTGCAGGGATTCTAGCCCAGGAACATGGTGATGTCGCCCAGTTGCGTTTCTTTCCAAATCTTTAGACAACATAGCACAAGGGTTGCCCTTGTGTTTGCGTGTAGTGGCTGCTGCGGCTCTGATGGTCCGGGATGCTGAGAAAATAGTGCTGTCACATCCTTTAAACTGTACACCTCACATCAGGTAACAGCTATTTTATACAACCTCAACACACAACATATAACAGCACATCTGGTTATGAAACCAGACAGAAAACCATTAAACCGTCTTTTAAGCCGCTTTTAGGTGTAGTAGCGCTGCAGTAGACCTGCTAGACTTTATCGTTTTAGGTGGTTTTGATGACGCACATGATTGCCTTAAACGCATTGAACAAGAGACCTCCTGTAGGCCCGATCTTTTAGATACAGCCCTGAAAGAGGGGGCTTGCCTATATGTAGATGGTTCATGTTCAAAACCTTCTGATAGTGTGTATTTATGTGGATATGCGGTTGTAAGATTACCTAATGAAATAGTTAAAGTTAAATCATTACCATACACATCTTCACAAGCTGCAAAGTTGGTGGCACTTTCAAGAGCATGTCAGTTGTCTGAAGGTAAAGTAGTGATTATATACACTAATTAAGTATGCTTATGGTATTGTGGATGATTTTGCTGAAACATGGAAGCAAAGACACTTTAAAACAGCTGATGGAAAGCTCATAGAACATTTTAATTTCTCCGAGGTCCAGTTCTGATGCTCACGTGCCCATTTTGCCACTTTTGGTGTGGCTAGGGGTCAGTATAGGCACCCTGACTATTCACTTTAATTCAATTACATTTTTATTTGTATAGCACTTTTAACAATGAACATGGTCTCAAAGCAGCTTTACACAGATAATTTGGTAATATGTTCTTCATAAGTGTAAGTTTGTCCCTGATGAGCAAGCTGGTGGTGACTGTGGCAAGGAAAAGCTCCCCAAGATGGCATAAGGAAGAAACCTTGAGAGAAACCAGACTCAAGAGGGAACCCATCCTTATCTGGGTTGCAACGAATGTCCAGTTATTACATATATACAATGTTGTGGGGTACAGGAATGGTGATCAGAGGCAAACTGTAGTCCTGAGTCAATGTAGCAGACTGTTGACATTAACTACAGTCCGAATCCATCCTCAAATCTCCCGTTCTTACTCAAAGATCCCAGTTCACGAACACTCTTTATCCATGATCCTCCAGATCTGCTACTTTACCTAAGAAAAATCTACTGATAAAAGACTTGACTAAATAAATAGGTTTTCAACCTTGACTTGAACACTGGTCCCGAACACTGATTGGAAGGTTGTTCCATAACTGTGGGGCTTTATAAGAGAAAGATCTGCCCCCTGCTCCATTATTTGAGGTACCAACAAATAGCCTGCACCTTTTGATCCAAGTAGGCGTGGAGGATCATACTGGTACAGAAGTTCACTCAGATACTGTGGTCGGAGACCGTGAAGTGCTTTATATGTCAGTAGTAGTATTATATAATCAATGTGAAATTTAATTGTAAGCCAGTGAAGACTGATTAAAACAGGGGTGATGGGGTCATATTTTTAAGATCTAGCGAGGACTCTTGCTGCTGCATTCTGAACTAAATGAAGCATATTTATGCACTTACTTGAACACCCAGACAGTAAAGCATTACAGTAGTCTAATCTAGATGTAACAAAAGCATGAACTAGGTTTTCTGCATCCTGTAACGACATCATATTTCTAATTTTAGCAATATTTCTAAGGTGGAATAAGGCGATCCTGGTAATATTATTTATGTGAGCCTCACTTCAGACTACCCTGGCTACACAGCCCCATCACATCATACTGTGATGCATTGTAAATCATCTAAAGCTAAAGTAGATCATTTGCTGGATCAGACCAAACAGGTCAATCTTTGCTCCCCATGTGCATCAATGAGCCTTGGCCGCCCATGACCCTGTCGCCAGTTCATTACTGTTCCTTTCTTTTGACCACATTTTATAGATTCTTACTACTGCAGACCAAGAACACCCTACAATTGGAATGCACAGCAGAATGCGGTATAACACCACATTGTATAAGGTCATAAGAATTTTACATTTTTATTAAAACAATAAGCAGGACAATGCTTTTGAGTGACTATTTACGAACTATGAAGCAAACATTCACCTATATTCCAATTTATTTTGCTGAGTGTACATTACTACTGCACAACCCAGCCATTAGGGTTGCACATTTAGTGCCGTCCCAAGCCCAGATAAGATAAGATAAGATAAGATAATAAGATAAGATATACTTTTAATCATCCCACAGTGGGGAAATTTCTCTGTTACAGCACCAAAGAAAAAAATAAATGCAATTATATAAAAGAATAGAGACAAAGATAAATGGGAAAGGTTGCATTAGGAAAGGCATGCAGTGTAAAACATGTGCAAATCAAATATGTGGATCATGAACCAGAATTTCATACTGGATCGGTCGAGGCCCGGGTTACCAACGACCGCCGCAGTTATTGTTAGCCAGCGGAAATTGGGCTACTGTTGGCCAAAGGAGGAGAAGATGTCAACAGAGACAGAACAGAAAAAAGTGTAGGAGAGTGAAGGTTAGGGTGGGTACTTTAAATGTTGGTATGACTGGTAGCTGAAGGGAGAGAGGTAGCTGATATGATAGAGCGGAGATGATAGACATGTTGTGTGTTCAGGAGACCAAGAGGAAGGGGACTAAGCCCTGGAACATTGGTGGTGGGTTTAAAATGTTCTATCATGGTGTGGATGGAAAGAAATGGGAAATGGCATAGGAGTAATCCTGACGGAAGAGTACAGTAAGAGTGTAGTGGAGGTGAAGAAAGTTTCTGATAGAGTGATGAATGTGAAGCTGGAAGTTGAAGGGGTGATAATAAATGTAATAAGTGCCTATGCTCCTCAAGTGAGTTGTGAGATGGAGGAGAAAAAATAATTCTGGAGTGAGTAAGATGAAGTGGTGAAGAGAGTACCTAGGAAAGAAAGATTTGTGAGTGGGGCAGACTTTAATGCTCATGATGGTGAAGGAAACAGAGGTGATGAAGAGGTGGTGGGTAGGTATGGTCATAAGGAGAGGAATGTAGAAGGACAGATGGTGGTAGATTTTGCTGAAAGGATGGAAATAGCAGTGGTAAATACTTATTTTAAGAAGAATGACGAGCATCGGGTGACATATAAGAGTGGAGGAAGGTGCACATAGGTGGACATGTTCTAGGAGATGCAACCTGAAGGAGATTGGAGACTGTAAGGTGTTGACATGTAGGACGTTTTGGAGACAAGGTGAGGGAGGCACGATTGAGATGGTTTGATGTGCAGAGGAGGGACATGGGGTATATCGGAAGGAGAATGCTGAGTATGGAGCTGCCAGGGAGAAGGAAAAGAGAAAGGTCAATGAGGAGGTTTATGAATGTGATGACGGAAGACATGTGGGTTGTTGGTTTGATAGAGGCATATGTAGAGGACAGAGAGGTATGGAGATGGATGATCCACTGTGGGAAGTAATAAAGAATAAATACTTTGTTACTGTACTTAAGTAGATTTTTCTGGTATCAGGTACTTCTCAAATTATTTTTTCAGACAACTTTTTACTTTCACTCTTTACATTTTTTACAGACTTTTTTTTACGCCCACAATGGTTGACTGAGGAAGAGAAATTGATTTGGTCTCGGACAATATTAAAAATACATTTTCAAGAAAAACTAGGACAGCTAGCTAGTCTCAGCCTGGGAAAGGGTTTGTTTGCCACTTCCAGACCAGTGCTTACAAGCAGTATCACTGGCTTACAGCCTCTGAGGAGCGTTGCAAATCATTGCAGTATGCATCTCTGGTGAAAAGGTTGTATTTATTTGTATCATGTTATTAGACAAATATTGATTCTGAACTGCTCCAGATGATGTACATGGCATGGTTGTGCTTGTAGTGTAGCGGTTTGGAGCTTGCTTAAGTAAAATGGTATTCACCCTCCATATGTGAAATGCATCTCTCTATGTAATGCCACGCGTTGTTATATTGCATTTTTATAGATGGTTTTCTATAATTGCGAAGTGATAGTGGTGGTATTAAGAGGTGGATTGAGTCGGGTAAGGAACCACTGAAGGCACAGGTACCAAATGCACGGCCCGCCAATGGATATAAATGATATAACAAAAAAATGTGATTTGCAAAATGTAAATAAAATATGCAAATAATCCAATGATTTGCTAATCTTATAAAACAATATTTTATTTACAACATAAAACATATCAAATCTTTAAACTGTGGAAATGTACCATTTTCAGGAAAAAAAAGGTAATTTAGAATTTGATTGCCACAGTAGGATTAAAAAAATTGGGGGTTGGGGAAAAATAAGTGTTACTAAAAAGAAACGTATCCAGGAATATTTTGCAAATATTAGGTTAATTGGCAACAGGCCAGTAACATTACTGGGTATAAAAAAAAGAGTATGTTAGAAGAAAAGTTGGGCAGAGATTCTCCAATCTGCAAAAAAACTGTGTCTACAAATTGTGGAACAATTTTAGTTCCCCAACATAAATTGCAAAAAATTTAAATATCTCATCAACTACAGTACATAATATCATGATAAGTATCTGGAGAAATCTATTTCAGACTAAAGAAGAGGAGGACTATCCGGGTTGTTATCAGCACTCAGTTCAAAACCTGCTTCTCTAATAGTATGGGGGTACAATAGTGCCTATGGAATGGACAGTTTGAACATCTGTAAGGGCACTATAAATGCTGAAAGGTATATACAGGTTTTATAACAACATATTCTTTCATCCAAAAGATGCTGTCATCTCATCAAGACAATGCCTTCAGTCCACTTGTAATAAAAGAAGCTGCTTAATGACAGTTGTTTCTGTTTGCTTTTGTAAGCTCATTGCACTCTCTAAACTTTCAGAACACAGGTTTCAAATGTCTTGTTTCTTGCAAAGTCTCCACAAGGCCTTTCAGATCAGTCTCCTCCTCCTCCAGCATAGCAATGTTCTCCACATGTATTCAAACTGCAGGAGAAGGTGAGACTCCCAATGTCTCTCACACTCCTAAAACACGCCCATACCCAAGAGCATCACAGCTGCAAATTGAAAAAAGATCTACAGCAGTCATAGCTCAGACAAAAAAACTTACCATTAGTATCTTTTCACAATGCTGTAACTTTAGTCTTATTTCACTGTTCCTGTACTGGAGGAGGATGTTAGCATTCTGCTGTTCTTCACACCCCTAAAACACACGCGTGGTTGAAAAGAGTTTCAAACTTGCGTGTTAATATTTCTGTATGAAATGGGTAATTTATAATAATTAAGAATTTGGAACAAATAATTTCTTTTCATTTTGGTAACATAAAACTAATCATACAGCAAAAATATGAAAAGTCTTCATATATCACTAAAGCTGTGTGATGCAGGAGTTGTATCTGCTTACATTCGTTAGCTCGTCTCACTTCTTGTTACTTTCATAAAGCAGGTTCCTGTCTCCTATACTGTTCCTCACAGGGTCTTTCAGACCAGTCTTCTCCTCCTCCAGTTGTGTGATGGTCTCCACAGCCTTTTGATTTTTTTCTTTTGCTTCTCATAAAAAGACCTGAAAGTACATTTATTATAGCCTTATCGTCTTCATATACTTCTACACACAATTTCAGACACTTGTATTAAATTACTGATCATTCATTAGAACACCCATAAATGTATTGCCGAGGAAATGAATTGCACATTCACAATAGTATTCATGCTTACATTAAAAGGAAAGTTTATCTTCAGTCTCCTTCATTTCTTTTTACTTGATCTTTAGATAAGTGTAAGCCTCCCACTGTCACTCATGCTGCTAAGAAACACATGGAGCAGAAGAGCATCACATTTGAATACTTAATGTTTACATCTGCAAATGGTGAAAAATATGCTAAAGCAATCATAGCTTAAATGAAACCACACTAATCTCAATAACCTTTTGAATTTTTTTATTCATTATGCTGCCTTTGATCACATTCCTAAAACACACACATAGAGCTTATTTACATTATCTTATTTACATCTGCCATCTAAAATCTAACTTGATAAAACAATTAAATATTCCTTATATGATCTAATCATAAAACAAACCTTAAAAAAATTTCATATTACAGTATTTTTGCTCACACTCCTGAAACACTCACCTGGGGCAAAAGTCTAGGGCTTAATGTAGACATCTGCAATGGGCTGCACCTGTTAATGAATAAAATCTATTAAGTTAAATAAATAATTTTGATTTTGGTAAAATGATAATCATGCAGCATAAATATGAAAAGAACACATATTGATCTACTCATACTTTTACGAGTCCAGGATCTCCTCCAGCTCCACCTATATAACCAAACCCTATGGATAGGAAGCAAACCATTGGTATTCTATGCCACAAATAAATAGAACTTAAAAATAAAATAAAGACAGTCTGATCTAGTGGCATAAAACTTCTTAATGATGGCCACAAGAGTATTTTCTGTGGAATATGCTGCTTTAAAAGTTTAGACTGGTCAGACAGTAGCAAGTCAGACATTTGATTTTAGACAACCATTTTAATAGACTTGTTTGTATCAAGCCTGATAAATTAGTCTTGAAAATAACAAACAGCAACATGCTGTAATGCTGTAACAGATGAAATGTTTCACCGGCTAATTAGGTGCAGCTTCCCTAATAGTTTATTTCATTCCCATTGTATAATCACCATAGGATAAACAGAGATCAACCAGATACTCAGGATAATCAGATGTTGGGGGAACAGTGTCAGTGAGTAGGACATAGACTGGAGTAGTTCCCAATATCGATTCTCTTGGTCGTCATTTCGCAATACAATGAAAATCTACCTTAAACAACCTTTATGCTGAATTTTCACAGCTGACAGCAGCTCTGAGTTGTTTTGATGTGATATTTGTGATTTTTAGGAAGAAGCTGAGCACGACCACATTTTCAGCGTTAAAAAGGTGGATATTTACATCCTTTCTCGAAAACGAAACCTAAAGTTCCCCATTCGGCTCGGGGAACTAGGGTTCCCCTTCAGGAACTCGAGCTGCGTCGAACGCTATGGGAACGCCCTGCGTGACCACGCCTGAACCACGTGTGAAATCAGCCAATAGGCAAGCCGTGACGTCATAGACAGGCGACGTCGCGTAAACCAGGAAGCTACAAGATGGCTGTGCGGTGGTAGCGACATTAGCTTCTGCTAGTTCAGGTAAGCGCTTTGAGTGTGTTATCTGTGCAGTCATGAGCTTATATGCAGGCAAAATTCTGTCTGCGTGTCTCCTGCTTGCCCGATTCATTTCGGGGTGACACGCAGCCGATGTGTTGTTTGCTTAGCTTAGGAGCGTGCTTAGTCGGCTCTCGAGGGTATCGGTTGTTAGCATTTTAGCCGTGTGGCTATGCGCTCCGGCTGCTAGCCGAGCTCCCGTTCCCGGGGATTGCGCTCGTTTGGTATCGGTTCTTTTCCGGTGTGTGTGACGGTGCTCTGTATTTCTTCCTCCGAGGTGGATGAAATTTCGATATTAGGGGAAGCATGCCTGGCGGCTGCTTCTTCTCCCGG
Organism: Silurus meridionalis; assembly: GCF_014805685.1. Classification (NCBI taxonomy): domain Eukaryota; kingdom Metazoa; phylum Chordata; class Actinopteri; order Siluriformes; family Siluridae; genus Silurus; species Silurus meridionalis. Next base: position 16,236,162 of record NC_060886.1, read on the forward strand.
TGCGGGCGGCGCAGCATTACATGTCTCTCTCCGAGGAGGTTGAGCTGGTGGATGCTGGCGAGCCTGCGGACCTCACAGCCTGTGCTGTATATGGAGCTCCTTGTGGTCGTGGCACGGGCCGGTCCGAGCTGGATTAGCTTGGCCGGTCGTGTGGCGGGAGCAGCGCGCCAGTGAGCTGGTTGTGCGCTTCCTGCACTGTGTCACAGCCTCAGCGCCCCTGATCTGCGCACCGAGGTGTCTGGGTCCTGGAGGCCCGTGGACGCGCATGCTTTTCCGATGTTCTTCGCCAGCGCGAATGTTATTGATCTGCGTGGCGCGGCTACGGACGTTGCCGCTTGTGGTGGAGATGCTAGCTAGCTATCTCTCCCGAGTGTTGCGCCTGTGACGGCCATCGGTTTGCTCACGAAGCGCCGCTTGGCTCTGGTGGGTAGCTGCGCGGCAGGTCAGGCTACAGGTTGCTTCCACACGATGAGTGTGTTGCAGGCATACCAGGCTGGCCTGCTATGGGGGATGATGCGAGCTTCCTTCTGAGCGCCATGGTGTCCCTCCTGGCCTGACCTGGTGACGCTGTGGGTAAGGGTGATTGCTGGCGGGTTCAGGAGGCCGCGGTGGCGTTTCAGTGGTAGTTCCTCGCTGCTCGATGGAGCTGCTCAGCGGCAGCCGCGCCTGGTACGCCCAGGCACAGCGAGATGGCCCGTGAGAGTGTTGCCACCCGACCGCTGGGCGGTCCTAGGGGCCCTGGCGACTCTCTAGGCCCGAGGAGGGGCTGGACGGCCTGAGGGTCGCCCCGCCTGGTGAACGGGCTATGGTGCGAGGCCTGATGGCTTGCATTTTGAGGCGGTGCGCACCTCATGCTACGGTGCTCGCCCTCCTGGCACCGCCGAGGCCGGTCTGTCGGCCCTGCCACAGGGTGTTCGGGACGCTGCCTCCCTCTAGCGGTTAACTCCTTATTTCCGCCGACAGTTCGCTGCGGATGGGTGTCATCCGCCGCCTCAGGGGCTTCACGGCCGCAGCACGCTGCTCCCGCCGCTCGGGTTCAGGAGGTCTGTCTGTTGGCCCTGCCACGGGTCGTGTTCAGGCGCAGCTTCTCCAGCGGTTTGCTCCCGTATTCCGCCCGTATGATCGCTGCGGACGGGGTTCCGCCGCCTCAGGAGGCTTCAACGGCCGCAGTACGCTGCTCCTGCCGCTTGGGTTCAGGAGGACTGTCTGTTAGCCCTGCCACGGGTCGTGTTCAGGCGCAGCTTCCAGCGGTTTGCTCCCGTATTCCGCCCGCGTGATCGCTGCGGACGGGGTTCCGCCGCCTCAGGAGGCTTCAACGGCCGCAGTACGCTGCTCCTGCCGCTTGGGTTCAGGAGGACTGTCTGTTAGCCCTGCCACGGGTCGTGTTCAGGCGCAGCTTCCAGCGGTTTGCTCCCGTATTCCGCCCGCGTGATCGCTGCGGACAGGGGGTTCCGCCACCTCAGGAGGTGTGGTCGGCTGCAGAGCACCGCCCAGCCGCTCTGAGTGGGTCGGGGCCAGCCCCGAGGGGTTGGTTCTCCTGTGGAGACTTTCTGTCAGTCTTAGGGCTGCCTGAGTCTCGGGGTCCTGCGTACTGTGAAGAAGGGTTGCGCGATTCGGTTCGCATCTTCTCCTCCCGGCTCGACGGGTGTGTCCCGCCTGGCGGGACCTGCAGGCCCTGGTCCTGGAACAGGAGTGCGCACACCCTGGGGAAAGGGGCCATCGAGGTGGTTCCCCTCAGTTTGCGAGTCAGGCTGCTACGGCCCGTGCTTCGTTGTTCAAGAAGGACGGTGGGTTGCGCCCCATTCTGGATCTCTGCTACTTGAACCACTCACTTTTGGGGCTCGGGTTCAGGTTTCTCGTTTAGAGAGGTCGTGTCTCAGGTCATGTCCAAGGACTGATTTGTCATACGCTAGATCTGGAGGTTGCATGCTCCCATGCAGCCGTCCTTCACCGCGCACGGGAGGTTCCTGAGGTTGCTTTCGGGCTAAGCTTACCAATATCGGTCCTTCCGTGCGGCCTAGCGCCCTCACCCCGTGCCTTCACAGAGTGCGTGAACGCAGCACTGACCCCGCTGCGGCTTCAGGGCATCCGCGTTCTGTATTATATCAACGATTGGTTGATGGTGGCTCGTTAGACCACCTGGCGGTTTGGCATTGAGGTGCTGTTCCGCCTGCATGAAGGTACTGGGGTTCGGACTGGGACGCCGGGTTGTGTGTACTTTCCCAGCGGAGGGCCACTTTCTCGGCGTGGTGTGGGACTCGGCCGAGTTGCGGGCACGGTTGTCTCCGCCCGGTTTGTAGTCATCCTCACTGCAGTCAGGAGGGTAGGGGCAGGCCGCCTGGTCACTGTGAGGCAGTTCCAGAGGCTGCTGGGTCTCATGTCGGCAGTGTCCGCATGTGGCCCCTCCAGTGGTGGCTCCGGGCAGTAGGTTCTCCCCTGAGGGAGTCTGTGTCATCACATCAAGGTCTCACGGTGTGCCCACGAGCCTTGGTTGCATGGTAGAACCTTACGTTCTGTCCCGAGGCCCCGCTTTAGGGACTCCTTGTCGCCGCAACGCCAACGACGGGCGCCCATCACGGGGTGGGAGCGGTCATGAGTGGCCACTCCTCTCAGGGTCTGTGGAGCGCCCGCCTCTTGTGGCACATAGGTTGCCGGGAGGTGCTGGCAGTGTTGTTGGAGTTACAACTCTTTCTCCCAGTCCTTAGAGATCGCTATGTGTTGGTCCGCCGACAATGCTGCGGTGGTCTCGCACATCGCCCACCGGGGACCTCGGTCTCGCCCTTGCGAGCAACGGGCGAGGGGGTTCTTGTGGTCCCGGACGAACTCCTCTCATTTAGAGCCGGTTACATCCCGGACGGTTGGATGCCTGAGCAGACGCCTGTCGAGACAGTGGCTGCCGTGGGACGGTCTTGGCCGAGGCTACGCCTGTACGCCTTTCCCCGATTGCGCTGCTCTCGGGAGTTCTGGGAAAGTTTTGCCGGTAGGGAGTCTGTCTCCTCCGGGTAGCACCTGGTTGGCGGGCGGAACCCTGGTTCACCCCTGCCCGGTGTTGTGGAGCCTGTGGCCCCTGAGGGGACACGGTTTGTAGCGGCTGTTCTCTCTACCGAGGTAGTAGAGGCCCCTCTCCACTCCAGAGCTCCCTCCATGAGGAGGTTGTATGCCGCACGATGGCGACTGTTCGCGTCACGGTGTGAGCACCATGACTTGGACCCAGATGACTGCCCGGTCGGTTCAGTTCTGGTGTTTTTGCAGGTACAGTTTGCCGCAGGGTTAACCCCTTCGACCCTGAGGGTTTCCGTGTTCGCTGGGTAGGTCCCATTGGTGACACGTTTCCTCCGCGGCGCCCGGAGGCTGTGGCCCGGGACACGACTGAGTGCCTGTCTGGGACTTGGCAGTTGCCTCGTCCCACCTGGAGTTGCCCCCTGGCATGCCCAGAGTGTTCTTACACGGGGCCAGGTGCTCCCACACGATGTGTCGTGTTACAGGCATTCTGCCCTCCTCTATTATAGCCCCCGACCAGGGGTTACGAGACCGCTGTGTCCAGTGCGAGCACTGGGTGCTTATCTCCACAGGACGAGTCCTTGGGGTGGTTGGTGCAGTTGTTCGGCTGCGAGTCCTGGTCCCCGCCCCGATCGCGGTCAGGGCTCGCCCCGCCGGAGTGTGGCGGCCTCTGCGGCCGGGTGCACATGAGTGTCACCCGGGACGCCTGTGACGCTGCGGGTTGGTCCACCCGCTGGCCTTTGTCAGGTTCTATGGCCTCGACCTCAGAGCCACCCCGGCTCCTCTGTCCCACGTGCTGGTGCCGAGGCCCTCACTCTTTGGCAGGGTCTGGTCAGTGTGGCGTGATTGGACACTGCTCCCATAGCGCTTCGACGCAGCTCGAGTTCCTGAAGGGGAACGCCTCAAGGTTACGAACGTAACCCTAGTTCCCCGAGGGAACGAGACGCCGCGCCTCCGCGCCACACTCCCTGCATCCCGCGGCGCTTACCTTCTCTCTTTGCAGAAGCTAATGTCGCTACCACCGCACAGCCATCTTGTAGCTTCCTGGTTTACGCGACGCCGCCTGTCTATGACGCCACGGCTTGCCTATTGGCTAGATTTCACACGTGGTTCAGAGCGTGGTCACGCAGGGCGTTCCCATAGCGTTTCGGCGCGGCGTCTCGTTCCCTCGGGGAACTAGGGTTACGTTCGTAACCTTGAGACGTTACATACGTAACCCAGAGACGAAAATGGCTGCCGGTGCATTCTCTCTCGTCTTAGTATTTCTATACATATTTAGTGCAGGTAAGATCAAACTGCTATATATAAACACGTTCACTTTTAATAATTTATTTAAAGCTACAGTGAGTAATTTGGATTTGGGTTAAGAAATACAGATTAGTGTTTCCGGTGTTAGGAGTTTTGGGTGGGTACCGATAAACAAAAAGAGACTATTTTTCAACTCATCGTCTTAATAATTGTTTTGAAATATGTGTTAAAGAGTCTCCTCTGTTTTAATTAGAACTGGAATAGCAAATTAGGCATTCATAATGAGTTTCATCATGGAAGTTAGCCGGTTATTTAGCTAGTGCGCCTTTTGGGGAAAATCCGACAAACAAGGAAACCACCTTTCCCTATAGAAAGACATTTCGTATAGGTTATTAATATTTTCCCTCTTTTGTTATATTACCAGTATATAGAATATGTAGTTTGAAATGTATTGTAAGTAAAAGGTTGAACTATATTATGGCACATGTTTCATTCTGTTTCTTTCTTTGGTTTGTTAGGTTCTGTAGATGTTAAAGTTGCGACTGGATCAACTCAGACTCTTCGTGTAAACGCTGAAAGAGCTCTTAAATTCATTGAGTGGAAACACAAAGGAACTTGGTGGTTGAGTGGTACGGTGAAGGTGACCCTACGCAGTATCGATACAATGCAAAGCTAAACACAAACACTGGAGACCTCACTATTACAATGCAGAATGTTAACAGCGGTGAATATAAATGTCAATACCAATACAAGGATAAAGGCACTTTTGATGAGATTACATTTCAAGTTGAAGTGATCGGTAAGTGACTCTTAGTTTTTATATAAAATGCTGTTGAATTCTCCTACATAAAGGTATGGATTAGTTTTCTATAACTGCATGGCTCTGTCAGGAGTAATTCATGCACTCATTCTTACCTTTCTGTAAAGCTCTTTGGTGGACGTGCCATATTTCTAAACCTACTTTGGAAAAAAATACTAGAATATCTGAGGCAGTGAAATCTTTCTATGAATAGACTTAAAATAAAACTATAATTTTGGCTGTTAGCAATTTATGACAGTCTGTATGTTTTTGACCATGAGAGAGGGCACAGGGCCAAGGACATTGTGTTTTGTGGTTTCTCTTTATAAAAAAAAATAAAACTGAATTTTTTATTTTATTTTGCAAAACAGAAAAACAAGAGGCTGTGAGGTTAAATTAATGTTTGTAGATGCTCAGCATAAGTGACCATTTTTGTTGTAGTTGTCATAGTTGTAACTATGTAACTATAAATGTTATGTATTATTCAGTAATAAAAACCATGTAGTTATTAGTAGTCAGAGTAGTGTCAAAGCACCTTGAGGTTATGTTGTTCCAGGTACACCATATTGCCAAAAGTATTGGGTCACCTGACTTTTCCTGCTATATGTGGTTATTTTCCATACTGTTACCACAAAGCTGGAGGCACTCAAATGTTCCAGCATGGCAATGCCCCTGTGCACAAGGTGAGCTCCTTGAAGAAATGGTTTACATGTTTTGTAGAGGAATATCTTGAGTGGCCTGCTGTAGAGCTCTGATATCACCCCTACTGAACACCTATGGGATGAATTGTAACACTGACTGCACCCAAGGTCTCCTCACCTATGTCATTTCCTGCCGTTTGTAATACCCTTGTGGCTGATGAACACAAATATCTATAAGAACACTCCAATCTAGTGGAACATCGACCCAGAAGAGTGGAGGAATTATAAGAGTAAATTGGGACTAAATGTGGAATGCCATGCTCAAAAATCAACTACCATACTTATGATCAGGTGACCCAATACTTTTGGCAATATAGTGTATGACACCATTTGTAGATTATTTTCCTATAACAGCACAGTCCATCATGTTTTATTCTTTACACTATATATGCACACATTTTTATACAAGTTAATTGGGCTTTATTTTACTATGTACTAGTACATGGGCCAAAAGCACATGCTTACAGTTGTTTTAATGAAAAGGTTTATACACACTTTTTTTCAGATCCTGTTTCTAAACCCAGAGTGACCTGTAAAAAGAATGTCACAAATATTACACTCAAGTGTACAGTGGACTCTTCAGAGCAAGTAAACTTCAAATGGAAAGGGCCTGATGACTTCTCTCATGTTGGGGACAGTGTCCATATCACCAATCCAGAAGCTAAAGACTCGTATTTCTGCACTGCAACAAATGAAGTGAGCGAAGAGACTGCAGAGTTTAAACTTACAGACTGCCCCAGTCAAGGTAATTTTGTAATTTTTTATGTGTGCATATATATATATATATATATATATATATATATATATATATATATATATATATATATAGACGTGTGTATGTGGGTCTGTGTTGATGTATTCAGTTATTGGGGCTTCAAAAACTTATCGATCACAACGCTGAAAATCCTTTAATGCCTTTATTGATTAGTTGGGCTCCACAAGTTACGGGTTAGCGTGACAGCAAGATAAAACAGACGCCCGCAAAAATGGCAGAGAGTACAGGGTCAACTGGCAGCAGGAAAAAGTGTGTGTCTCAAGTCATGCAATGCATGGGACATTTTATATTAAACGCAAAGCATGGGTGCATTTTATATTAAACGCAACAAAGAAAACTGAATCTGGACTTTATGCAAAGCGGAGCTTGTGCGGCATGGGAGTACCACAGTGATTCACAAGCATGTGAAAAGAAACTGGTGTCACTGGTGAAGGTGAAACATCAGCACAGTCAGCAGAAACAGTATAATCCTAATCATGTGAAATTGGTATAGTTTAAGAAGTGCTATCTTGTAAACTGTTTGCTAACTTCAGGACAGTCGCACTGTGACTCGCTAGCGTCAGCTCGCTCGCGAACAAAGTGACGGATTCAATTCTATATATTTATGAATCAAGCCTGTTAGCTTGCTGTGTTTCTCCATTCTATTCTTCCATTCTCCTTTTTATAGCATTTGTCTACAACAGTTAAACTGTCTGTTTTCAAACATGATTTACTGCAGCTTTACTAAGTTTTAATTATTTTCAATGTTTGTATATTCAATTTATGCATATATCATTTAATTATTATACAAAATTAAATTAAGTCATATTCTAGATGCATATCTTCACAAATGAACAAAATATATATATATTTTTAAACAAAATTGTCAAAACAGTGTTAGATTTTATATAGGTTTTTTAAAGCATGGTTCTAAATTGCCATCTGCAAAATACAATACAAATGTTGATTTACACAAATTGCTTCACCTTGCATACTTGTGTTTTTTTCTTTTTCCCTTACAGAAAGAAACAACCCATCATGAGTAAATTAGTTCAATGGAGAAATCCCCCATGCACTCTTCAACAAGCAGCCACTATAAGCGTTAAAATGTTAAAATTAACGATGGGTAAACTCAATACAGTGGAACCCGGTTATCTCGCCCTCGGTTAACTCGACAACCCTATTAAGTCGACGTTTTTGAAGTGGAACCGGCAAATTCTCGCTTTGTCTAAACATTTTTTATCGGTTATGTCGACTTTTTTTATGTCGCGGAACCCTGATATCTTGAGCACAAAAATTAAAAAATTAGAAATTTTAACGTCAGTTATCTCGATCGGCACTGTGCAGACGCAGAAGAACTCACGAAAGTGGTGGAAAAATCAAACCTTACAGCTGCTACAGGTTTTTGTATTGTATACTGGTGAATCTCTGCTGTTAGTAAGTGCACATATGCCTTTTTTTGTTAAATGTTATGCGATGAACGGGAGCGCGGCGCTCGGCTTCAACTCCTTACAGAGCGCGCGCGCGTCGCTCCTTACCGAGAGAGCCGTGCTCCTTACCGAGCGCGCGGGCGAGCAGGGTAAGGAGCACGGCCTCTCTGTAAGGAGTTGAAGCCGGAGCTTCAGAGAAAGCGGCCGAGAAAGCACCTGCCACGCCCCCTTCGGCCGTTCACGTTTGAGACTTTTCTGTCCCTCGTTTTGGTTTCGGGTTCGGTTTTGGATCTTGCGGGTTTTCCGGCTTCGCCGTGCCGTCGCGGTATTTTTAAATTTCCTATTTTCCATTCACAAACTCTCTCTCTCTCTCATTTGCTCGGCTTATCTCCCCATCGGCATTACTTCAGCCTGATGGTCATAAGTTTTCAGACACTTAGTTACTGTTTTTTTTTTTTTCCACATGTGGACTAAATGTGAGACGGCACTGTGCAGCCGCTGTTTTTTTTTTTTTTTTTCCACATGTGGACTAAATGTGAGACGGCACTGTGCAGCCGCTGTTTTTTTTTTTTTCCACATGTGGACTAAATGTGAGGCGGCACTGTGCAGCCGCTGTTTTTTTTTTTTTCCACATGTGGACTAAATGTGAGACGGCACTGTGCAGCCGCTGTTTTTTTTTTTTTTCCACATGTGGACTAAATGTGAGACGGCACTGTGCAGCCGCTGTTTTTTTTTTTTTTTGAGCGATCTGTGTGTTTATAATGTTGGAGAATATAATAAAGGTTTGTATGGAGAATGGACGGTGGTTTGTATTGTATACTGGTAAATCTCTGCTGTTAGTAGGTGCACTTATGCCTTTTGTTGTTAACAAACGTATGTACATTTTTATAGCATGCCTTCATCAAACAAATCGCGGCAACGCTGTTGTGTAAAAACCCCTCCAAAAACACGTGCATGCACATTCTCATTTATTAACGCACATCATGTACATAAAGAAATTTCAAGCACGTTAATATATTGCCGCCATTTTGATTTTTGTTTATCTCGATCATCGGTTTTGGCGACCCCCTAGGACATCGACATAACCGGGTTCCACTGTATATAGCTTTCGCATTTTTTAAGCACACTTTTGTACATAAACAGGCTTTTATATAGTTATAATAAGCAAAACATCTAATTTAAAAAATACATTTTAAATGATTAATTGGAAATAAATAAGCAATCATCCGATTAATCGCTTATCAAAATTATTGTTGGTTGCAGCCCTGTGTATGAGTGAGCTCTGGAGGCCTGGAGAAAAATAGTCAGAGACTGCTATGTAGGTGACCAAATACTTATTTACCACCATCATTTGCAAATAAATTCTTTAAAAATCAATGTGATTTTGTCTCTCATAGTTGAAGTGTACCTATGATGAAAATTACAGGCCTCTCTCATCTTTTTAAGTCAAGTCAAGTTTATTTCTATAACGCTTTTCACAACAGACATTGTCTCAAAGCAGCTTTACAGAAATCAACAGTCAAGGTGAATGGTGTGTATTTATCCCTGATGAGCAGCCATGGCGACTGTGGCAAGGAAAAACTCCCTTAGATGTTATGAGGAAGAAACCTTGAGAGGAACCAGACTCAAAAGGGGAACCCATCCTCATTTGGGTGACATCAATAGTTTGATCATAAATCTTTCAATAATACAGAACACTGGAGAGAGAGAACTAACATGAGTACTGGAGTATAAGATTATAAGTAAATGTTCTTTCTACAGTCTTTGGTACAAAAGTAGGAGCTACTGAGCTCAACATTTGTGATCATCACAGATCCAGCATCAGCTTCTCCATGCCAGAGCCTTTAAACACTCCAGGAGTGTCGGAGAACTTTTTTGCCCCACTGTATAATTTATCTAGAGAAATCCCTTTTAGACTAAAAAAGAGTGGGACTATCCAGCTTATCAGCACTTAGTTCAAAAGCCTGCTTCTCTAATAGTATGTGGGTACAATAGTGCCTATGGAATGGACAGTTTGAACATCTTTTAGGGCACTATAAATGCTAAAAGGTATATACATTTTTTATAACATATTCTTTCATCTAAAAGATGCTTTTTCAGGGAAGACCCTGCATACTTCAGCAATACAATGCCTTCAGTCCACTAACAATAAAATAAGCTGCTTAATGACAGAGTTGTTTCTGTTTGCATTTGTTAGCTCATCGCACTCTCTGTACTTTCATAACACAGGTTTCAAATGTCAAATGTCAGTCTTCTCCTCCTCTAGCATAGCAATGTTCTCCACATTTATTCAAACTGCAGGAGAAGGGGAGACTCCTGTTGTCTCTCACGCTCCTAAAACACACACAGAGAAGAATAAAAAAAAATCATAGCACAGTAAAAAAGATGTACCATCAGTATCTTTGCACAATGCTGTAACTTTACTCTTATTTCACTGTTCCTGTACTGGAGGATGATGTTAACATTCTGCTGTTCTCCAAACTCCTAAAGCACACACAGGTTCCGTGTCTCCTATACTGTTCCTTACATGGTCTTCATCTGAACTGTAAGAAAAGATACACCATATCTACTCAATAAAAATGAGGCAACTGATTACAAGCAATATTATTAATTAAATTTTACAAGGTTTGGTATTGAGTAAATATTAATTAAATGAGACCCTTAATAGTTATCCATTTAATATGAGTAGATTTGAATAGAAAACAGTACAGAATTAATTATAACCTAAACAAAAATATTGAGTAGATTTGAAAAAGAAACTCCCTAATGTGTAAATAGTACTAATAAAAATTAATTTAATTCTACATATCATAATTGAGTAATCATCTACATTAATCTGCACATTGATTTGAATTTAATCAATGCAATTAATTCAATCTAAATATTTCTTTCTTATGAATAATATAGCCCAGAAAGTACAGAACTTAAATACTTAAATAACAATTTTATTCACTTTTGTGCTTTAGACACATTGTAGCACATCATTGTACACTGCAACCACAGTTTCATTTCAAGCCAGAAGTTGGATCTTGCATTTCAAACCAGACATTTGAAAAGGACAGAATGCTGACTTTAAACTATTTTGTAAAAACAAAAATAAATGACATACAGAATGGTGATGTGTCCATAAACCTGATTCCATGCTTTCTCACCTCACTTAGCCACTAAATTGGGTCAATAATGATATTAAATAAAAATCTTCCAGAGGTGCATGTACCAAAATAAAAGCAGAAAAGAGTAATTTGTACGGAGTAAAAAACATTTCGTACTTTGAACTAGAAATCTCACTGACATTCGTGAGATAAGAGTCCAAATCAGTGCTAACTTACAAACATAGCACTTTCAGATGTGCAATTCCCAAGCTCTGTAGAAGCTAAACATTGTGTAGCAAAACATGTACACTGCAACTACAGTCTCATTTTCAAGCCAGAAGTTTGCTCACGCATTTCAAACCAGAACTTTGAAAAGGACAAAATGCTGATACTCCATAATGGCATGTGCCAAAACATAAATAATAAAAGTGCAAATTGAACAGAGTAAAAAACATTTGTACTTTGAATGTACAACAATTGAAATGTCACGACATTCGTAGGACAAAACAGTGCCAACTTACAAACATGGCACTTTCAAATGTGCAATTCTCAAGCTCTGTAGAAGATGAACAATGTGTAGCACAAAAGTCTGCACTGCAATACACGCTCCTTTCAAGCTCTTAAGGCACTGGACTTTGTTTGAAAGCTTTGAATGATCCAGTTCCAAGAAAAGTTTTTGGAACACATCAAAGATATACTTCAGCTGTCTGGGATAATTGAGGTTCAGCGCGTAGGTCAAGCCAAGGACGACAGAGCAAGCCCTTGCAATATCTCCAAGTCCAGTGATGACTTTCACGCCCTCTATGACGATCCCAATGTTCTTTGGGCTGTTGCTTGTAGAAGCTCCAGGCTGTGGGGCCACAGTAATGGCCATTATGACTAGTTCAAGTTCCTCCAAGTTCCCAGTGTCCTGCAACATGAAATTGTTATTGTCTTAGTATAAAACTGTCAAATATATTGCAAGCATATCACATTACTAGAATACATTTATTATTGTTTTCGTAGCTTATAAATCTATTTTATTAGATTTTATTTTCTCGCAGGCCTTGGTGTCAAATTGTTCTTTATTTTGTTTTCTTCTCTATTTTGATGTTTTTGTAGAGGGTTCATGCAGGTTACAATAAGTCAAATCTAAGAACTTTTTTAGACATTTTAAGACCATAAAGATGTAAATTTAAGACCTACACAATGCATTACCAAAAGATATTCTGATATAAGAAATGCTGAAAAACAATTACACTAAAGGGAAACTGGAACAGACTTTGACACAACACCGGCTCCCGAAACTCCTAATATCAAACTAAACACCGCTAATCAGATATGAAACAGTATTCTGTTACTAAATGTTTTCAGATAGTTTTAGTGTACGGTTCAGCTGTAAAATGAAAGTGTTTGTGCCATTTGAATTTGAATTCCTTCCCTCCTGCTAAAGTTACGTTAGTTAACTAACTTAAGTGCTAACTGCTAATAGACTGACTTCACGTGGATTTAGCTAAGTTAACTTCACATTTGCAAGTTGCAATAAAACAGTGAAACAACAGAGAGAAGTTACGTTACCTGTCTCGGGTAGACGATCTCCACACACGAGAAGTAAAGCCAACGGAAGTGCGTCAAGTGCCGTCTGAAATATAAGATGCTTTTCCAGCGATAACCCCAAATATTGATCTTCATGGAACCTTGCAATATTTTTTAAATATTTTTTTCACTATTTAAAAATTGCAATAACCTTTTTTTCTTATTCAGAAATGGGCTAAATAACTAAAATAAAATTTGAATGAGTGTGCTCTGGAGGCCTGGGGAGGAATAGTCAGAGATGGGAATTACCATGGGAGTCCTCTGGTGATGTTGGAAAAGTATCCATGATATAAACAGTGGTGGGCCGTCAGGGCCAGCAAGGCCTTTCCTGCTGGCCTAAACACTATCAAAAGCACTGACCTACATTTACAACCAAAATTCTAATATTTGTTCCATGACATTGAATTAATTTATTCCCAACAGCCTATTCTCCTAATTTTGTAGCGTTTCTCTTGGCTGTACTGCCAACCAATCAGATTTCAAATTCGCCTCACAGGGTCAGCATTTTTTCGTCCTCTGAATGGTTGGTCAAAGTGAAACTGTTACAGCCAAGTTCAACTAGCAAAACATGTCTGTAGTGATCTGCACACATTAATACATCCGAGTAAGACTTTTTTACGCTCACAATGGCTGACTGAGGAAGAGAAATTGATTTGGTCTCCGACATTATTAAAAATACATTTTAAAGAAAAACTAGACATCGTGAGGAGGTCGGCCAACCCCGAAGCTAGATAGCTTGTCTCAGCCCGGGAAAGGGTTTGTTTGCCACTTCCAGACCAGTGCCTACAAGCAGTACCACTGGCTTACAGACTCTGAGGAGAGTTGCAAATCATAAGTATGCATCTCTGGTGAAAAGGTTGTATTTTATTTAAATTTTTTATGTTTTTGTCATGTTATTAGACAAATATTGATTCTGAACTGCTCCAGATGATGTACATGGCATGGTTGTGCTTGTAGTGTAGAGGTTTGGAGCTTGCTTAAGTAAAATGGTATTCACCCTCCATATGTGAAATGCATCTCTCTATGTAATGAAAAAAGCCTGTTTCTCTAATAGTATGGGGGTATAATAGTGCCTATGGAATGGACAGTTTGAACATTTGTAAGGGCATTATAAATGCTGAAAGGTATATACAGGTTTGTAAGGAATTATCTTATCATCTGCCCCCTGGACAGGATCACTTTCTGTCGTATAGACAGCATACCCCCGAATTCAGCCTTTCCTCTCGATCTCTGCTCTCCTGCAAGCACTTGGGGAAGTCTCAATTAAAAAACACACACGGCAGCACTCAGAGAGAAGTTCCAAAGTTTATTGTCTCACACATGAAGATATACTTCCAAAGAGAAGGCTGCCAGGTGTGTGTGTGTGTGTGTGTGTGTGTGTGTGTGTGTGTGTGTGTGTGTGTGTGTGTGTGTGAACAGAAGAGAAAGTTAGGAGAGACAACTCCACAAAGTCATGTTGAGCCTGCAAAAGATAAGCCTAAAACAGAAATACAGGACCCAGTGTGTGTGTACGAGCAAAGTAACAAATGCCACAAAGGGTATGCTCAACAGAAGCATACAAAAAGGTTATTCTAGACGCATACAACAAAATTACTATAACTACTAATGGCAACAAGATACATATTACCATACTGTAAGAACAACAAAACGCAGGTTAGCCCTAAAAAGGCGACAGTTTGGGTTTTCTCACAGTGAAGGATAGGAAAAAAGGATAAAGACAAGAACTGAGTGTTCTGGGTCAACCTAATCTAGGACTAGTGATCAAGGATATCTTACAGTATGTATCAGAAGATGAGAACCTAATGTACAGAGCAAAGGTTGTATCCAAAACACATATGTACATAGATTATTCCCACAATTCCCCTCTTTTATCCATGATAAACTATTAATGGATAAATCACAATTTAAAACAATCAAACATGTTGCATGGGAATAGGATAATATTCAGGTACACGGGGGACAGACTGATGACCGGAAAGCATACAGGTAAATGATGCTGGATACATTGAACAATACATGGTCCAAATAAGCACAAAAGCAGGAAAACAACGACAATCGGGATTATCAAGGAAATGTATGGTGCCCAATGACCGAAAAGAGTATATAACCAGAAGGTGTTGTCTTGGGGATATTACTGGGCGGGAACCCCTGACCCAAGGCTGACAATCACCAGGACAAGGGAGAGATGGACAGCCATACTGGTCACTGGCTGTGATCCTTTTTCCTGATGAGAGGTTGTTTCTCCGTTCCCTGCAGTTTCTTCTCACACGCCGTGCAGTGTTGAGTATGGCCAAAGAGTCGGCACCAGAAGGTCTGAGGAGCTGTTCCTGGGTCGCGGTACACAGTAATAGAAGGAAACAGGAACTGGTAGATGTCTCCTAAGGAACTCATGGGGAGGGCAAAATGACTGTGTTTCTGCAACATAAAGAAAAATAGTGATATGCAAGGAACGCAAATTCATTCTTTTAAAACGGGGTCACCTCCCATTAGACATTTCTTGATTCTGGTAGCGTGGATCCACTGTGGAAAAAGATCAGTTAACACACCTGTGCGTGTGATCGTGGAGGATTGGGGGTGATAGGGAATGTGGAAACAGCAGGACCAAGGAGAAGTATTTGCATAAATCCTGCATTACCTTTGCAGTGAATGAGGTTCCTTTGTCTGAATCAATAACGTGAGGAACACCGTATCACGGTATGATTTCTTTTGCTAAGATACGTGTGACGACCTCAGCATTTTTTTACTGACAAGGGAAAGCTTCAACCCATCTTGAGAACTTGTCTAACATAACCAGAAGATATTTAAATGGCCCACGGGGGGCATGTGTGTAAAGTCAACCTGCCATTCATAGAATGGAGCAGTAGGCAGTGGGAGGCTTTCATGTTTCACTGCGCTTCTAGTAACGTTCTTCTGGGCACAGATCAGACACGTGAACAAAATTGAGTCTATTATGCTGTTTAAATTAGCTATAAAAAAAAAAAACATCTGTTCATATCCTTCTTCACCCCTCTTCGAGCACGATGTGTAACACCGTGGAACTCGCACGCGAAAAAAGGGACGCAGTGAGAAGGAAGGCATAAGCAACCATCAGCACTGTACCAAACGCCATCAGAGGCCACATAGGCATTGTGTGATTGCCAAAAGGCAGAATCATTCGGAGTGGCTGAGGATTGGACAGACAGTAAATGTAAATCAGGAATGAGAGCGGAGGAACGGAGACAGGTGTTAATAGGAGCGTTGAGTGATGGGAAAAACACCTGAGCTTGCGCCGCACTTTTAGCTACTCGGTCAGCCAAGGAATTGCCTTTAGCCTCAGTGTTATTGTCGTGGGAATGGGCTTTTGTCTTGACAATAGCCAGGGAGCGAGGAAGATGACAGGCAGTGATAAGATCTTGAACTAACGATGAATGAGAGATGGGTTTCCCTTCAGCCGAACGGAAACCACGGAATTGCCAAATGCGTCCAAAATCATGCGCAATACCAAAAGCGTTTCGGGAGTCGGTATAAATCGTGACATCTTTGCCTTCAGAAAGGACACATGTGCGAGTCAGGGCGAAGAGTTCAGCGGCCTGCACAGAAGAAAAGGGCAAAGAATAAGCTTCAACAGAGACATCAGGTAAGGAACAGACAGCATAACCACACAGAAATTTACCATCATACGGTTTTGAACATGAGCCGTCCACAAAAAGTGACTCAACCCTATCTAAAGGAGTGGAAGACAGATCTGGGCGTATACTAGTCGAGTGAATGATCTCAGAACAGCAATCATGTGTGGTGTCGTGCAGTGTGTCGTCTTGTGCTTTAATCAAGCGAGCAAGGGCATGACCTAAAGTGTCGAAAGAGGAAGTAGCTTTGATGTCTAAGTTACTAGTAGAACAAAGGATAGTTTCATATCCTGATTTTCTCTGAGCAGTCATGTGTAGTGTTTGCAAGTTCTGAAGGACCTGTTTCACCTGATGCACAGAGTGCAAGTTAGGATGAGACAACACTCATTTTTTAGCGTCTTGTACCATCACAGCACAGGCAGCCACCGCCCGAAGACACGCAGGTAAACCCTGAGCCAGGGTTTGGACAGGAACGCACATGGTCTCATGCCCCCCACATGCTCCTGCGCCAAGACAGCAGAGGCAGTTCCGTCCTGTTCACATGCATAAAGGTGAAAAACCTTGTGATAGTTCGGAAGTTCAAGAGCGGGAGCGGAACACAGAGCTGCCCGCAAAGCCTCATATGCCTCATTCATATCAGGTGTCCATGTTAGCGGGTGCTAGATTGGATCATTGTGTGAGATCGCAGAGCGGAGACGCTTGTCGTGGTAAGAGCAATCAGGTATCCATTGTCGGCAGTAGTTGATCAGTCCCAGGAAAGCCATGAGAGCATGCTTTGTGGAGGGACGCCGTGTGTTAAGAACAACTTGTACACGATCTTTAGAGAGCCATTTGCTGCCTTGAGAAAGTTCGAACCCTAGATATTTCACAGTGGTTCTACAAAACTGGGAGTTTAGTTCTGGATACCTTGAATCCCTTTTTAGCCAGATGACGCAGAAGGCAGAGGGAAGCCTGTTCACAGAGGTCCTCAGAGGCCGCGGAGACCAGGAGATCATCTGCATACTGCAAGACAACAGAGTCAGAGGGAAGAGCAAGATCACAGAGAGCATCCCTTACCACAGTGAAAAAGACAGCAGGGGAGTCAGTGAATCCTTGTGGCAGACGTGTCTATGTGTACTGATGTCCCTGTGCGTGAAGACAAAAAGAGGCTGCGTCTGCTCTTCTACAGGAACACTGAAAAATGCAGAACACAAGTCAATCACCGAGAAGTGCGTATGATCGCACGGAATGGACGTGATGATAGAGGCCACATCGGGTACAACAGGTGCGACAGGAACCACATCATCATTTATTTTTCTTAGGTCTTGAGTAAAGCGCCACGTGCCGTCTGGTTTAGGGACCGGATTAACCGGTGTGTTATATGAAGTTACACACGGCTGGACCACTCCTTGTTGTAACAGGGAGGTCAAGATTTGTATATTCCCTGTAACTTTGGTTCAGAGAGGGGATATTGTTTAACAAACACAGGGTGCAAAGGTTTTAGTTTTACTTCATAAGGAGGACAATGTACCAAGCCCACATCATCCTTATGCTCTACCTACAGAAGAGATGGCAACTCTCCCAGTGCAGAAGGAAGTGGTAATTTCTGTGTGGCAGAGAGAAAACAGTCATTAATTTTCAAATCAGACAGATATGACAGCGGAAACAGATTCAGTAACTGAAACCGTTTAGAACCGGAAAAGGTTAGAGAGACATGCAGCCTACTCATAAGATTGCGGCCTAAGAGATTAAAAGGACAATCAGGCGTAAAAACAAAACGGTGATGCAGAAAGATTTTTGTGTCTGATGGACACGTTACAAGTACAGACGGAATAAATGGTGTTTCTCTTATAACCCCCTCAATACCCACAGAGCTAATAGAATGACCAGAAATAGGTCCCTCATATTGATTTGCTTACTATCTAAACTGCCATCGCCTTCCATGGTGCGCACTCTCTCCCCCAGAGTTTTTACTTTTAAATTGCTACGGTCGGTGAGTTGGTATTTTAATACCTTTTGCACCTCTGGACGACAGTTGTGCACAAAAGTTGTGCATAAAATAGTGGATTAGCAGTATTTTCATCTAACTCCATTCCGCCCAATAATGTCCACGTTTCCCTAAACCGTTTCAAGAATTTGGACGTGGTTTCACCATTTTTCTTGCTTACAATTTGTTACCTGAGACAAATCACGGTTACCCTTCATAAATCTGAGAATGAGCAGATGTCAAATATTCAGGTTTAAAGGTACTGTAATCCTCTGAAAAGAGAATTTTAATATTTTAATATAAAATAAGACACAAGCACATTTGATCTGCTTCCCTTTCTTGATCTGTAACAAGTGTGTTTAATTGAATACTCACATTACTATATGAAAAGTTTGTGTGAAATTTGCCCCAGTTAATATATAACAAAACAAATATACTATATAAAGATGAATACCTCTGCATATGTGCAAACATCCAACACAGGCCTCAAAGATAGTAACATTCTCACTTTTATAACATTTCCATATATATAGTTTAACAAAAGAATGGTAACCCACATAAAGATTGATTACAAGATTGGTCCAAGATCTCACTTAATACATGAACACAAAAGCATAGAAAACAGTTTTAGTACTTTAGTTTAACATCTCAAAGACATCACATCTCTAACAACAATAAACTTGCTCACCCTTTCAGTTATCATATTGTTATAGTTATTGGGGCTTACCTGAAAAGAGAATTTTAATATTTTAAAATAAAATAAGACACAAGCACATTTGATCTGCTTCCCTTTCTTGATCTGTAACAAGTGTGGGGTAAGGGATCTTGAGTGTCTGTCCTTATTTCCCCAGGTTGCCCCCTACAGGAATAGTTCTAAATTACACATTTGCCTTAGATTCAATACATTTAGTACATTATAATGGACCATCATATTTCTTTTTCTTTGTCATTTTTGACCACTACATATACTCCCCTCAAAAACAGATGTCGTCCCGACATCAGAAAGCATATAGTACATTACTATTAAATGGGGATTTTCTTTTATCAACAAGTCAATAATGTAACAATATATTAGTGATACCCATACACAAGATAAGAGTAAGGCTGATAAAATGGCATTGGGCTTGGAAATGCTGTGACTGTTTGCTGTCCTATGTAAGGCATATTCTGATACTGCTGAGCTTTACAACTGCTTAAAGTGTTATAGCAAGTAGGGGTCCCTAACTGATCATAAGTGAAAAGCTTAGGAGCTCACCTGTCTCTCTGTGGTCTTTGATTTCTTTCATCTGTTTCAATGTCTCTGTCCTGTTCTTGTACTGTAAACTCCTCTTCTTGAACAGGTTCCACTTCATTGATGTCTACCTGGGACAATGCTGCTTCTGATGGCTCAATGACATACTCATAGCCTCTCATGTATTCTAGATCGTTGTTCTGTTCTCCCAGTTCACTAATCACTCCTTCCAATTGGTCAGGGCCTTTGTCCCCCACTTCCTCAGAATGCAATTGGGCAGGTGAGTAATAGAAACACCATTCATCGTTCTCCTCCTCTTGGTTTTCATCAGAATCTGTAATGTCACTTGTCTCTCTTTTTTTTCTCTTTTTCTCCAGGTTGACTACTTTGTTGACAGGCACATCCATTGGCAGATAGTCACATGACATCAAGAGGTTACGATGCAATATCCTCGACCTTCCCTTACCTTGCTCAGGCTTAACCTCGTAAATGGGTAGATCTTCCTTTACTTGCCTCACAACAGTATGGACAATGTCCTCCCAATAATTGCGTAATTTGCCAGTGCCCCCTCTAGGGGTCAAATTTCTAACAAGCACGCGATCACCAAGACAAAGAACTGAGCTTCTCCATTTCTTATCATAATGTTTCTTATTCCGTCCCGCTGTTTTTCCTGAATTCTTCTGTGATATTTCATATGCTTCCTGCATCTGTTCTTCCAATTCTGTAGGTATTCCTGATGGCTTATGGTTCCAGTGTTTTCATTCAATCCAAAGAGTAGATCAACCGGTAACCTGGGATGTCGTCCATAAAGAAGGTAAAAGGGTGAGAACCCAGTGACCTCGGATCTTGTGCTATTATATGCAAAGATTAGTTTATTCAGGGACTCTTTCCAGTTTGTCTTCTGCTGGTCTGTCAGTGTTTTGAGCATTTGAAGTAATGTCCTGTTAAAGCGTTCTGTTTGACCATTCCCTTGTGGGTGGTATGGCGTTGTTCTGGAACTGAGGACACCACAATTCTTTGTCAACTGAGCAAAAAGCTGATTTTCAAACTCAGCACCTTGGTCATGATGTATTCGTTTGGGAAATCCAAATCTCAAGACATAATCATTAAATAGCCGATCAGCTACCATTTTAGCAGACTTTGATGTTGTGGGATATGCCTGGACGAAACGTGTAAAATGATCAACTATCACCAAGATATATTCATATCCCCCCTTGCATTGATCCAGATGAAGGAAATCAATGGATATAAGCTCAAAGGGTTGAGTTGTGGATATATTAGTGAGAGGGGCCCTGGTCTCTTTAGAAGGCTTCTTTCGTTTTAAACAGGGACAGCTTCTTGCAACATAATGCTCAATATCTTTTTGCATATGCGGCCAAAAAAAACGGTCTCTGATTAGTGATGTTGTTCGATCAACTCCCTGGTGTCCCATGTTATCATGTAATTCTTTCATGACAACTGCCTTGTATTTTTCAGGTAACACCAGTTGGTTTCGAGTGGCTGTCTTCCGCTTCAGGATACCATTCTCTTCAACACTGAGCTTCTCCCATTCACGAAGGAGACACCTGGTCTGAGAGGTAAGAGATTTTAGTTGGTGGCTACTAGGCCTCACACCAGATAATTTCCATTCTATTACAGGTCCAATATGCAGATCCTCCTTTTGGCATTTCAGTATTTCCTCCACTGAAAGAGATATGTGGTCGCCTCGCCCTACCATGCTCTCAGTTGGACTCTCCGCTACCCAAGATGCGGTATGTTCTTGTACTTCCACTGCTTGTGCGGTTGCTGCAATACAATCCGATGATAATTCCTCAGTATACTTTTCCATCTTTTTCTCAAAATCTAGGGGCAGTCTAGATAGCGTATCTGCATCGGTATTCTCTCGATCCGGGCGATATTTTAGTGAGAAGTGAAAGTCTGCGAGTTCGCCACCCACCTATGCCCAGTGGCATTGAGTTTCGCACTGGAGAGGACATACGTGAGTTAGTTGTTGTCGCTGAAAACCGTGAATGTTGGGGCGTAATATAGGTAGTCTCTGAATCTCTCTGTCACTGACCACTTGAGAGCAAGGAACTCTAACTTTCCAGAGTGTAAGTGGTAGTTACGTTCCGATGTAGTAAGCGTTCGAGAGCCATATGCTATTACACGGAGCTTTTCATTTTGCTTTTGGTATAGCACAGCACCTAAACCTTGGTTTGAAGCGTCAATGTGCAGAATGAATGGTAGTGAAAAGTCTGGGAATCCGAGGACAGGTGGTTCGACCAGATAGTTAATTAATTGCTCCAAAACTGCTTGGTGCTCCGCTGTCCATGTTATTGGCTGGTTTGAGGGTAATCCTCTGTTCTTGTGTTTGTTTTGTCTTGATGTCTTACATTTGTTTTCTTCCTCTGGAGTACCTTTAAGCAAGTCATATAGTGGTCCAGCAATCCTTGAAAAATCTTTAATATATTGCCGGTAATAACTTAAAAGGCCCATCATAGTTCGCAGCTGTCCAACAGTGCTGGGTCTCTTCTCCTTTAAGGCTTGCACAGCTTCTGTATCAGCTGGATCCACTTTGCTGCCTTCAGCAGAGACAATCCTTCCAAGATAGCGAACTTCTCTCTTGAACAGGACACACTTGCTTGGTTTTAACTTGATTCCATTCTGTCGAAGCTGTTGTAATACTTTTTTCACATGGTGGACGTGGTCTTCGAAACATTTGCTGTAAACCAAGACATCATCAAGGTATGGGACGCATATTTCGTCTCTTAAGTTCTCCAGGCACTGCTCCATGCACCTCTGAAAGGCGGCTGGGGCATTCATTAATCCAAATGGAATTCGTATCCATTCATATAGCCCCCACGGAGTTACAAATGCTGTCAAAGGCCTACTTTCCTTTGCCATAAACCCTTGATGATATGCTTGGCCCTGATCTAATAAAGAGAACCACGAGTTTCCACCTAAGTTATCAAGGATATCTTGCACCCGCGGAATGGGCTGGCGATCCGGGTGAGTTTTCTTATTCAGCTCTCTGTAATCTATACAAAGACGTAACATCCCGTCTTTTTTCCTGACACAGACAATAGGGGATGAGTATGACAATATTGATTTTTTTATCCATCCCTGAGCGATGAGGTCGTGTAGATAGTCTTTTACCTCTCTATACAGTGGCTTTGGTACAGAGACATAGGAGCGTGAGACTGGAGTTGCATCTCTAAGGGATATTTTCATCTCAAGATTGTCAATGCATCCAATATCCTTATCTGACTTGGAGAATGATGCACTTTCCTCTCGTAACATCTGTCGTGCTGTTTCCTTTTCAGATTCACTCAGATGACTCAGGTCAACTGGAGGGTCCCAAGCATCATTGGTGAGTTCAGCACTGTCTGTTTGGACCTGGTTTACTGAAACAGACATGGGATGACTTGACTGATCAGAGGAGATAGCTGGAAAAATCCCTTTCACTTCATGTGCTGTCCCAATGACTGTCTTACTAATCAAGGCAATGTCATGATCCATGGGATTCTGTGCATCAATTATAACATATGGTGGTACACCCTTCTTTACTTTGACAAGTGTCTCTCGAAACTCAAGTCCCTCTGTCCACTTGGGATTAATATCAGGCTCGAACATCAAAGTTGTGTCTTCCTTAAGTGGGCTGGTCTTTATTCGACACTCAATTTGTACAGAAGTGCGTTTTGGTATTAATACATTTCCTTTTGGGGTCCTCACCAAATACTCCTGTGATTTCTTTGTCCTCACCATGTCTATAAATGTTTGAATGTGGTTTGCATTTAGTCTAGGAAAGGTCATCTTCACTATCCCCTTCAGCTGCTCTCTGGCCAACAGATTTGCACTTTCATCAGTACTGCTACTCAAAATTAGCTCAATAGCATTGTACCCAATGATAGGGTGGGAGAGGTGTTTACCTTTAGTCACAAGAATAGGAATGACAGAATCTCTGTTATCACTACTTTCTCCTGGCAACTGAAACGTTACTTCGATCCAGCCAACATATGGTATGTCCTGTCCATTTGCCGCTATGATCTGAAGTGTGTCAGGTGCGTCAATTATCTCAGAGATAAGCCTCAATCTCACCTTAGGTAGCACTTCATTTTTCCAATGCTCATCAATTATACAAACTTGGGAACCTGTGTCCCACAGTGCTGTTGTTTTGACACCATGTATGTAACAATCAATGAGACACTGTTTTCCCACTAAAGCAGCCACATTTGTTGATTTGTTCAACTTATCTTTGGTTTTGACGCTCATCTCTTTCACATATTTGTGCTCATTTTGTTCGCAATCCTTCTTATGCTCACTCCAATGACTAGCTTGACATAATTTAGAACAGTAGAGAGTCTTGTGACATAATGCACATAACCTTAAAGTATGGCCATCTCCATTTACCCCACACCATGAGCACTGTTGGTGGGACTCTGAAAAGTGGCAGGTCGCTCCCTGTCCCGTGGAAGCAACCCTCTTTCGTTTAAATTGGCACCTCCAGGTAGGTCAGCTGACCTGGCACGGCAACCGGCATGAAAATGTTCACTACTTCCACACCTGTAGCAGTGTGTGCAGTAATTGTCAGTGTCACTTTGTTGACAGTTGAAACACATCCTTAGACGACTTTGGTTTTGAGAGAAATGACGCTGTGGTGCAAATCTTTGTTGGAATTAAACTGTTCGATATCTCTGTCCCATGCCATGGCCAGGCCAGTACCCAGTGGCCATATACTCAACTTGATTGGATGAGGCACTGCTTTGTCATCTGGGTGAGGCCAGGCTCTGCTCTGTGTAAGTTTGAGGCGACTGTATTGATTCTCGTATCTGTGATACTTCGGCACTGAGATTTTTTAATAAAGCCATGTCAGACCTAATTTCCCGAAGTTCGTTTAGCAACTGTGAGAAACCAACTATCTCTCACAGAACAACCTCCACGATCCGAACCAGTCTGGGTTCAAAGCGGCACATTCCACAGAGACAGCCCTATTGGCTGTTTCTGAGAAACTACATGCTGCTCGGTCAGCCAAGCTGTCATCTGTACTTATCTTTCTGGACCTTTCAGCAGCATTTGACACAGTCAACCACACACTTTTGTCAACCCTCAAGAGCCTTGGTATCTGCGGAACAGCATGGGAATGGTTTGCTTCCTACCTGGAAGGTCGCTCATACCAGGTAACATGGAGGGGATCCACATCTGCCCCATGCAGACTCACCACAGGTGTCCCACAAGGCTCTGTACTTGGTCCTCTCCTTTTCTCCCTCTATACCCACTCCATTGGTAAAGTCATATCATCACATGGGTTTTCTTATCACTGCTATGCAGATGACACTCAACTCATCTTTTCTTTCCCTCCATCAGATACCACAGCTTCCGCTCGGATCTCAGCATGCTTGTCAGACATATCTTTATGGATGAGTGCTCAACAACTTAAACTCAACCCCAGCAAAACAGAACTGCTGGTCATCCCAGGTGATCCATCCCCAGGTCAAGATCTACAAATAACACTTCATGAATCTCTGCTCTCCCCTTCAGCCACTGCTCGTAACCTTGGGGTAACTATGGACAATGCACTGTCTTTTTTCCCACATGTCGCTAATGTTGCTCGTTCTTGTCGATTTCTTCTCTATAACATCCGAAGGATTCGACCATTTCTGTCCATACAGGCTGCCCAGGTGCTTGTTCAGTCTCTTGTCATTTCAAGACTTGACTACTGCAACTCTCTGCTGGCAGGTCTCCCCCTGAACGCTATTCGTCCACTGCAAATGATCCAAAATGCAGCTGCACGGCTTGTGTTCAATCAGCCCAAGTTTTCCCACACCCCCCCACTGCTGCGCTCCCTTCACTGGCTTCCAGTAGCTGCACGTATCAGATTCAAAACACTGATGCTTGCCTACAAGGCCAAAAATGGACCAGCACCATCTTACCTCAGTGACCTCATTACATCTCGCACTGCACCACGCTGTCTGAGATCCTCCAGCACTGCTCGATTGGTACCACCTTCTCTCAGAATGAGAGGTAAGTACAATTCAAGGCTCTTCTCTGTTCTGGCACCGAGGTGGTGGAATGAACTTCCCCTATATGTCCGTACAGCAGAGCCCCTGATTATCTTTAAGCGACGACTGAAGACCTACCTCTTCCTGAAATACCTAAATTAGCACTTTCCAAGTTTGTAGAATTCGAGTTATATTTATATTAAGTTTGTAATCTTGCGTACCAGTGTAGATTTATTCATTACTAGAGATTTAAAGCACGTTTGTACGTCGCTCTGGATAAGGGCGTCTGCTAAATGCCTCAAATGTAAATGTAAATGTAAAATTCAGGGGGGTGTTGATTTTTACTGCTCTGTGCAGGTGTTCTTCCTTTCTTTTCAGTAGGAGCTAAGACCTCATGAGTTTCAGCTGAGTGCACTGTCACTGATCTATGCTGGTTGGTAGTTTTCTTTTATTTTGTCTCTCTGCCTCAGTCATGCATGCAGTGTTTAATTTCTCTAGCAACAGCTCATCACTCACATCCGATTGTTGTAGATATGGCTTGAGATCACTTCTGATGTAATCATTGTGCAGGCCAGTAAGGATTGTGTGCAGAAACATATTTTGCACCAAGACAGGATCATATTTTAGACTAGATTAAGCTTCCTGCGATGCAAACAGAATTTTCTGCCTCAAATCTAAAACACGAATCAAGAAGTTCTGAGGGTTTTTTTTACTGTCTTGTACTTCTGCCATGAGCTGTTTGTACAGTTCTGTCGCACCCCTTTCCTGGTAATGTGAGCGAAGTATCCTCCTTAATGTGGGCAGTGTCAAATTTGCTCTTCCCTCTAAGTAGTCTCTTGCTGGGACACCCTGGACAGTCTGATCATTCTGGCTAACTCCCTGCACTTCATGTTTTGATTCACTCTGTTTTGGATGCATTGACAGTTGTAACGCTAACTGGAGTGCTTCAATCTGTTTTTTCAATCTTTAGTGCTCTGACATTTGAGCTACATTGACTTCCTGTTGTCTAGGTTCTACTGGGTTCTGAAATATGGGCTGAATTTCAATAGACAGCTGAATTTTCAGCTTTAAGGTTAAGGAGGAAAGACATTCCCTGATCCTCCAGTTCATTTACCTCATCCCTTTTAACATGTCTTACAATGTGTGAAATCAGAAATGAACGACCTTTATCCAAAACATTCTCATGTTCAGTCCCAGATATCTTTAGAAAGTCACAAACTACAATCAGATTAGCACTACTGAGAGTATAAAGTGCCCCGATTATTTCGAGTTTCAAGTCCTCTAAAATGTTCATGTTGATGGTGGATATGTGGTCAATGTCAGTGTAATGCAAAATGTCTGTGGTGAGAAAAACTTGCAATTCTCCTGGTCACGGTGAGGGACCTCAGATAACATGCACTTTTTCTTTCTCCCCTGTTAGACTGCTGCACACTGTTGGCCTCCTGCATCAATGTGGTAGAGGTGAACAAGGAACATGGTATAGCGGATTCACAGTTTTCCAGACCCTGCTCCCGCTGCTCCTGTAGCTGGCATGCCGTGCTGTTCACCACCCGGGTAAGTATGACGAGATGGTTGTTAGGAGGTGACTTCCTCTGTTACAGGACACCAACCTCTCACTAACCATCCCAGCGGTGCCTCCAAATGTAATCCTCTGAAAAGAGAATTTTAATATTTTAATATAAAATAAGACACAAGCACATTTGATCTGCTTCCCTTTCTTGATCTGTAACAAGTGTGTTTAATTGAATACATATATATGAAAGAGGAATATCTGATGATATTGGAACATTGTTCTTTTCTCTTCATCAGACTAAACAAATAACCAAAGAAATATACATTAACATAGAACATCACATGCTTTATACCCCGTCTGTAAAATGCCTCACATTACTATATGAAAAGTATAAAGTATATGTGTGAAATTTGCCCCAGTTAATATATAACAAAACAAATATACTATATAAAGATGAATACCTCTGCATATGTGCAAACATCCAACACAGGCCTCAAAGATAGTAACATTCTCACTTTTATAACATTTCCATATATATAGTTTAACAAAAGAATGGTAACCCACATAAAGATTGATTACAAGATTGGTCCAAGATCTCACTTAATACATGAACACAAAAGCATAGAAACAGTTGTACTTTTAGTACTTTAGTTTAACATCTCAAAGACATCACATCTCTAACAACAATAAACTTGCTCACCCTTTCAGTTATCATATTGTTATAGTTATTGGGGCTTACCTGAAAAGAGAATTTTATGTTTTAATATAAAATAAGACACAAGCACATTTGATCTGCTTCCCTTTCTTGATCTGTAACAAGTGTGGGGGAAGGGATATTGAGTGTCTGTCCTTATTTCCCCAGGTTGCCCCCTACAGGAATAGTTCTAAATTACACATTTGCCTTAGATTCAATACATTTAGTACATTATAATGGACCATCATATTTCTTTTTCTGTCATTTATGACCACTACAGTACCACCACGAGGATAAGTCAGAAATTGGGGTTGTGGCTCAGTCCACCCTGCTAAATTGTCTAGCCAGGGGGTAGTATAAAAGGTGAGACAACAACGATTCATCCAGTCATGAGGAGCTTCCTCAGGGTCAGGTTTAGGATATTTTGTTCCAGAATTACCCATGATCCAATATAGGTACAACTGTTTGACAATGTTAAATACAAAGGTTGGAGGCCAGCGATCGAGACAGATAAGACGGTTAGATAAAATTTTGACGTCTTCGAGTTACTTATGACTATAAAGACGTTTTAGCGCGCTACTGTCTACGGTACAACCTTGACAACAAATTCTCTTACAACAGTGCCTACACTTTAAACGGTATGACAAGATACCAAATCAGCACGACATAAATACAGATATCAGCACACGAGGCAAGTGCCTACACTTTAAACGGTATGACAAGATACCAAATCAGCACCTACCCGAATACTGATATCCCGGATGAGCCCCCAAAACTGTAAGGAATTATCTCATCATCTGCCCACTGGACAGGATCACCTTCTGTCGAATAGACAGGATACCCCCGAATTCAGCCTTTCCTCTCGATCACTGCTCTCCTACAGTGTCTTGTTTCTTGCAAAGTCTCCACAAGGCCTTAAAGATCAGTCTCCTCCTCCTCTAGCATAGCAATGTTCTCCACATGTATTCAAACTGCAGGAGAAGGTGAGACTCCTGTTGTCTCTCACACTCCTAAAACACACCCATACCCAAGAGCATCACAGCTGCAAATTGAAAAAAGATCTACAGCAGTCATAGTTCAAACAAAAAAAACTTACCATTAGTATCTTTTCAAAATACTGTAACTTTAGTCTTATTTCACTGTTCCTGTACTGGAGGATGCATTCTGCTGTTCTTCACACGCGTGGTTGAAAAGAGTTTTAAACTTGCATGTTAATATTTCCGTATGCAATGAGTAATTTCTAATAATTAAGAATTTGGAACAAATAATCTCTTTTCATTTTGGTAACATAAAACTAATCATACAGCAAAAATATGAAAAGTCTTCATATATTACTAAAGCT
Organism: Silurus meridionalis; assembly: GCF_014805685.1. Taxonomy (NCBI): domain Eukaryota; kingdom Metazoa; phylum Chordata; class Actinopteri; order Siluriformes; family Siluridae; genus Silurus; species Silurus meridionalis. The sequence continues at coordinate 16,265,090 of NC_060886.1, forward strand.
GTGTAATGCAAGAGTTGTATCTGCTTACATTCGTTAGCTCATCTCACTTCTTGTTACTTTCATAAAGCAGGATCCCTGTCTCCTATACTGTTCCTCACCTGCTCTTTTAGATCAGTCTTCTCCTCCTCCAGTTGTGTGATGGTCTCCACAGCCTTCTGATGTTTTTCTTTTGCTTCTCACCAAAAGACCTGAACATACGTTTATTATAGGCTTATCGTCTTCATATACTGTACTTCTACAGACAATTTCAGACACTTGTATTAAATGACTGATGATTCATGAGCAGTTTTGGGCAAAGTTACTTTTAAAAGTGATGCATTACAATATTGAGTTACTCCCCAAAAAAGTAACGAATTACGTTACTTAGTAACTTTTTATGGAAAGTAATGCATTATATCACTTTTGCGCTTTTTTTGCTTTACTTGTATCTCTTTCAGGCTTTACACCTGTTACAGGTGTAACAGGTGTAATATGGATAATTGCCATTAAGAAATAAGTTATATTAGTGCAAAATAAATACATGTCTTAAACATTTAAAATGCTTAATAACTTCTTAGAGAAGTTATTAAGTATTTTTTTTATGCAAAATAATTTAACTGAAAAATAAATCACATTACTTTTTTAAAAAAGTAACTATGATATTAATGTGTAAATTTATAAAGTAAAGCGCTACTTTACTCGTTACTCCAGAAAAGTAATATTATTACGTAATGCACATTACTTGTAATGCGTTACCCCCAACACTGTTCATGAGAACACCCATAAACGTATTGCGGAGGAAAAGTATTGAACATCCACAATAGTATTCATGCTTACATTAGAAGGAAAGTTTACCTTCAGTCTCATTCATTTCTTTTTACTTGATCTTTAGATAAGTGTAAGCCTCCCACTGTCACTCATGCTCCTAAAACACACATGGAGCAGAAGAGCATAACATTTGAATACTTACTGTTTACATCTGCAAATGGTGAAAATCATAGCTTAAATGAAATTGCACTAATCTCAATAACTCTTTTCAACATTTTTTTATTCTTTATGCTGCTTTTGATCACATTCCTAAAACACACAAATAGCAAAATATGTTCAAATTTTATTTACATCTGCTATAGCCCACTCATTAATTAATAAAATCTAACTTGCTAAAACAATTAAATATGACTTATATGATCGAATCATAAAACAAACATTAAAAAGTTCTCAAATTATTTTTGCTCACACTCCTGAAACATTCACCTAGGGCAAAAGTCTAGGGCTTAATGTTCACACCTGTTAATTATAAATATATATTAAGTTAAATAAATAATTTTGATTTTGGTAAAATGATAATCATGCAGAATAAATATAAAAAAGAACACATATTGATCTACTCATACTTCTACAAGTCCAGGATCTCCTCCAGCTCCACCTATATAACCAAACCTTATGGATTGTAAGCAAACCATTGGTATTCTATGCCACAAATAAATATACCTTAAAAATAAAAGACAGTCTGATCTAGTGGCATAAAACTTCTTAGTAATGGACACAAGAGTATTTTCTGTGGAATATGCTACTTTAAAAGTTTAGACTGGTCAGACAGTAGGAAGTCAGACATTTGATTGTATACAACCATTTTAATAAACTTGTTTGTATCAAGCCTGATAAATTAGTCTGGAAAATAACAAAAAGCAACATGCTGTAATGCTGTAACAGATGAAATGTTTCACCGGCTAATTGGGTGCAGCTTCCCTAATAGTTTATTTCATTTCCATCGTATAATCACCATAGGATAAACAGAGATCAACCAGATACTCAGGATAATCAGATTATGAGGGAACAGTCAGTGAGTAGGACATGGACTGGAGTAGTTCCCAATATCGATTCTCTTGGTCGTCATTTCGCAATACGAGGAAAATTTACCTTAAACAATCTTAATGGCGAATTTTCACAGCTGCTCTGAGTTTTTTTAATGTGATATTTGTGATTACTAGGAAGAAGCTGAGCACGACCACATTTTCAGCGTTTAAAAAGGCGGAAGTTCACGCAAAAACGAAACCTAAAGAAAATGGCTGCCGGTGCATTCTCTCACACACATTATATATATATATATATATATATATATATATATATATATATATATATATATATATATATAATGTGTGTGTATATATGTCAACACATTCACTTTTAATAAGTGAATAATAAACTAATAAATATGTGTTGAGGCTCATCTATTTTTAATTAGAAATATAACAGCAAATTAAGCATTCATTATTATTTTCACCATTGAAGTTTTTGGGGGGAAATCCGACAAACAAGGGAAACCACCTTTCCCTATTGAAAGGCATTTCGTATAGGTTTATTAATATTTTCCCTCTTTTGTTATATTACCAGTATATAGAATATATAGTTTGAAATGTATTGTAAGTAAAAGGTTGAACTATATTATGGCACATGTTTCAGTCTGTTTCTTTCTTTGGTTTGTTAGGTTCTGTATATGTTAAAGTTGCGACTGGATCAACTCAGACTCTTCGTGTAAACGCTCAAAGAGATCTTAAATTCATTGAGTGGACACACAAAGGGAAATTGGTGGTTGAGTGGTACGGTGAAGGTGACCCTACGCAGTATCGATACAATGCAAAGCTAAACACAAACACTGGAGACCTCACTATTACAATGCAGAAGTTTAACACTGGTGAATATAAATGTCAATACCAATACAAGGATAAAGGCACTTTTGATGAGATTGTGTTACAAGTTGAAGTGATCGGTAAGTGACTCTTAATTTTTATATAAAAATGCTGTTGAATTGTCCTACATAAAGGTATGGATTAGTTTTTTATAACTGCATGGCTCTTTCAGGAGTAATTCGTGCACTCATTCTTACCCTTCTGTAGAGCTGTTTGGTGGATGTGCCATATTTTTCTAAATATACTTTAAAGAAAAAAAAAAATAGTATAATGTTTGAGGCAGTGATGTTTTCTATAAATACACTTAAAATAAAAAAAAAATTTAACTATAGTTTTGGCTGTTAGCAATTAATGACAGTTTGGCTGTTTTTCACCATGAGAGAGAGGACACAGGGCCAAGGACATTGTGTTTTGTGGTTTCTATTAAATTTTTTTTACAAAAGAGATAAACAAGAGGCTGTGAGGTTAAATTAATTTTTGTAGATGCTCAGCATAAGAGACCACTTCTTTTGTTGTAGTCGTCATAGTTGTAAAATGTAACTATAATAGTTATTTTATTCAGTAAAAAAAAAACAAGTAGTCAGAGTAGTGTCAAAGCACTTTGCAGTATAAAAGTTTTAAAGCACTTTGAGGTTATGTTGTTCCAGGTACACCATATTGCCAAAACTATTGGGTCACCCGACCTTTCCTGCTATATGTGATTTCTTTTCCAAACTGTTACTACAAAGCTGGAAGCTCTCAATTGTACTCTATTGTACCTGATTATCCTTAGATGTGCTTTAATAAAACTTTGCATTCACTTGAACTTGGAAACCCAAACTTGTTCCTCGTCTTGTCTCCTCAGATTCCTCGTTTTAATGCTAATTTCACCTCAGGTTTTTGCTTTTCCTGTGTTACGTCTCCCTGCTTTAGCTATGCTAACTGTAACGTCCACATTCAGTAAGTTAGATTTGGATACGGTCGACGTATCCGGTGCACTCGGCTTCATTTCTGCTCACTTTTCTGGCTCTTGCTGTATCCAAACCTTGAGGTTGTGTCCAAAGCCAAAGGATCGTCACGCTAGATTTGTGCTAATGCTAACTAACCCGTACACGCCTTGCACGTCTGGAGATTTTTCTGAGGAAAATGTTTTGCTTATTTGGGTTTTTTTAGTTCTGTTGCTTCAGTGCGCTCGATCTTCTTCCACATTTGAAGGATTGTTATGCTAGCATGGATGACTAGCGGCCTAGCATGTGAAATCTACTTCAATACCCCTGTGCACAAAGTGAGCTCCTTGAAGAAATGGTTTACATGCTTTGGAGAGGAAGATCTTGAGTGGCCTGCTGTAGAGCTCTGATATCATCCCTATTCATCTCAAAGGTCTCCTCACCTACATCAGTACCTGCCTTTTGTAATACCCTTGTGGCTGATGGAAACAAATATCCATAAGCACACTCTAATCTGGTGAAACATCTTCCCAGAAGAGTGGAGGAATTATAAGAGTAAGTTGGGAGTAAATGTGGAATGTAATGCTCAAAAATCAAATACCATACTTATGACCAGGTGACCCAATACAGGGTCCATCACAGCACAGTCCATCACAGTTTTATTCTTTACACTTTATATTTTCACATTTTTATACAATAGTTAATTGGGCTTTATTTATTATGTCCTGGTACATGGCCCAAAAGCACATGCCTTACAGTTGTTTTAATGAAAAGGTTTATACACATTTTTTTTTCTTTTCAGATCCTGTTTCTAAACCCAGAGTGACCTGTAAAAAGAATGTCACAAATATTACACTCAAGTGTACAATGGACTCTTCAGCACAAGCAAACTTTAAATGGAAAGGGCCTGATGGCTTCTCTCATGTTGGGGACAGTGTCCATATCACCAATCCGGAAACTAAAGACTTGTATTTCTGCACTGCAACAAATGAAGTGAGCGAAGAGACTGCAGAGTTTAAACTTACGGACTGCCCTGGTCAAGGTAATGTTTTTTTTTTTTTGTGTGTGTGTGTTTATTCCTAATGTGTAAATATAAAGTGTAAAGAATAAAACATGATGGACTGTGCTGCTTTAGGAAAATAATCTACAATGTTATTCTCCATATCACCAATACAGAAGCTGAAGACTTGTATTTCTGCACTGCAAAAATTGATTGAACGAAGACTATAGACTACTGTAATGCTCTCTACACTGGAATTAATCAATCACTCCTTAATCGGCTTCACTTGGTACAAAATGCGGCAACACGTCTTCTCTCTAACACCTCCAAACGCTCACACCTGATCACCCCTGTCCTCCACTCGCTTCACTGGCTTCCGGTGCGGCTATTAGGTCCTGCTGTTCGTGTTTAAGGCCATCAATGGTCTGGCCCAACAGTCTACCAACCAGCCAGAACTCTCCGTTCCTCTGAACACACCTCTCTGGTCACTCCCAAGTTCAAATATAAAAAGTTTGGAGGCTGAATGTTTTTAAATCGCAGTTGAAAACACATTTTTTTCATACAAGCTTTTAACACGTAGCCTCTGATTCGACTGCTATTTTATGTACACCGTGTTATATTTTATTGTCTATTGATGGTTTTACTGGAAAGCGCCTTGTGCTCCTTTTGGTTGTTGTAAGCCGCTCTATAAATAAAATTTGATTGATTGAAGAGACTGCAGACTTATGGACTGCCCCAGTTTCGTGTGTGTGTGTGTGTGTGTGTGTGTGTGTGTGTGTGTGTGTGTGTGTGTGTGAAAAAAATAAAGGGAACACTTAAATAACACACACAATGTAACTCTAAGTCAGTCACACGTCTTTGAAATCAAACTGCCCACTTAGGAAGCAACATTAATTGACACTCAATTTCAAATGCTGTTGTGCAAATGGAATAGACTACATGTGGAAATTATAGGAAATTAGCAAGACACCCCCAATAAAGGAGTGGTTCTGCAGGTGGTGACCACAGACCACTTCTCAGTTCCTATGATTTCTGGCTGATGTTTTGGTCACTTTTGAATGCTGGCGGTGCTTTCACTCTAGCGGTAGCATGTGTGACTCGTGAGCATCAGGTTGCACAGTCAGCTCGCTCGTGACATAGTGAAGGATTCAATTAAAACAGTGCAAACAAACACTAAATCTAAAAGCAGCTAATAACAGCAGTAGTAAACAATTACATTTTTACTCACTCCTGTGGTTTTCAGCGAATGATTATGCATTTGTACAAATACTAAATAAATAAATATATATATATATATATATATATATATATATATATATATATATATATATATATATATATATATATATATATGTAATAATTTTTTTTAATCAAGCCTGTTAGCTTGCTGTGTTTCTCCATTCCATTCTTCTATTCCTTTTTATAGCATTTGTCAACTACAACTACAACCTGTTAAAACAGTTAAATCTGAAAATGTGATTTACTGCAGCTTTAAGTTTAAATTATTTTCAATGTTTGTATATTTAATTTATGCATATATCATTTAATTAATATACAAAATGAAATTAATTACATATTCTAGATGCATATCTTCACAAATGAACAAAATGTATATATTTTTTTAAACAAAAATTGTCAAAACGATGTTAGATTTAATATAGGTTTTTTAAAGCATTTGACAACCATGCTTTAAAAAACCTGTATTAAATCTAACATCGTTTTGACAATTTTTGTCAAAACGACAAAAATGCCATCTGCAAAATACAATGTAAATGTTGATTTACACAAATTGCTTCACCTTGCATACACTTTTTTTTTTTTCCTTACAGAAAGAAACAACCCATCATGAGTGAATTAGTTCAATGGAGAAATCCCCCATGCACTCTTCAACAAGCAGCCACTATAAGCGTTAAAATGTTAAAATTAACAACGGGTAAACTCAATATATGGCTTTCGCATTTTTTAAGCACACTTTTATACATTAACAGGGTTTTATATGGTTATAATAAGCAAAACATCTAATTAAAAATATTAATTTTAAACGATTAATCGGAAATAAATAAGCAATCGTCCAAATAATCGCTTATCAAAATAATTGTTGGTTGCAGCCCTGTGTATGAGTGTGCTCTGGAGGCCTGGAGAGGAATAGTCAGAGACTGCTATAAGCATGGGAGTCCTCTGGTGGTGTGGGAAAAGTGTCCATGATGTAATAGATATAACAAAAATAAAGTTGTGATGTGCAAAATGTAAATTAAAAAAAAATGCAAATAATCCAATGATTTGCTAATCTCATAAACCAATATTTTATTTACAACAGAACAAAGAAAACATAAAATCTTTAAACTGTGGAAATATACCACTTTAAGGAATAAATAAGGGAATATTTAATTTGATTGCTGCAGTAGGTTTAAAAGAAATTGTGATTAGGGAAAAAGAAAAAAAATGTCTCAAGGAATATTTTGCAACTACTAGGTTAATTAGCAACAGGTCAGGACCATGACTGTGTTTAAATAAAAGAGTGTCTTGGAAGAAAGGTTTGGCAGAGATTCTCCAATCTGCAAAAAAGTTCTTTTAGAACTTTTAGTTCCTCAACATAAATTGCAAAAAATTTAATATCTCATTAACTACAGTACATATCACAAGTATCTGGAGAAATCTCTTTTAGACTAAAGAAAAAATCCATCTTATCAGCACTCAGTTCAAAAGTCTGCATCTCTAATAGTATGGGGGTATAATAGTGCCTATGTAATGAACAGTTTGAACATCTGTAAGGGCACTATAAATGCTGAAAGGTATATACAGGTTTTATAACAACATATTTTTTCCTCCAAAAGATTCTACTTCAGCGAAGACCCTGCATATTTCAGCAAGACAATGCCTTCAGTCCACTTATATTAAAAGGAGCTGCTTAATGACAGTTGTTTCTGTTTGCATTTTTTAGCTCATCGCACTCTCTGTACTTTCATAACACGGGTTTCAAATGTCAGTCTTCTCCTTCTCTAGCATAGCAATGTTTTCCACATTTATATAAACTGCAGGAGAAGGTGAGACTCCTGTCTCTCACGCTCCTAAAACACACACATAGAGAAGAATAAAAAAAATCTACAGAAGTCATAGCTCAGACAAATAAATGTACTATTAGTATCTTTGCACAATGCTGTAACTTTACTCTTATTTTACTGCTTCTGTACTGGAGGATGATTTTAGCATTCTGATGTTCTTCAAACTCCTAAAGCACACACAGGTTCCCTGTCTCCTATACTGTTCCTTACATGGTCTTCACCTGCTCTTTCATATCAGTCTTCTCCTCCTCCAACTGTGCGATGGTCTTCTGATGTTTTTCTTTTGCTTCTCCCAAAAAGACCTGAAAGAACATTTATTATAGGCTTATCATCTTCATATACTTCTACACACAATTTCAGACACTTGTATTAAATGACTGATCATTCATGAGAACACCCATAAATGTATTGTGGAGGAAATGTATTGCACATTCACAATAGTATTTATGCTTACATTAGAAGGAAAGTTTACCTTTAGTCTCCTTCATTTCTTTTTACTTGATCTTTAGATAATTGTGAGCCTCCCACTGTCACTCATGCTGCTAAGACACACATGGAGCAGAAGAGCATCACATTTGAATACTTACTGTTCACATCTGCAAATGGTGAAAAAAATGCTAAAGCAATCATAGCTTAAATGAAATCGCACTAATCTCAATAACTCTTTTCAACATTTTTACTTTTTTTTGCTGCTGTACTCAGGAGGATGTTGTGGACTCCTGCTTTTGATCACATTCCTAAAACACACACAGAGCAGAATATATTCAAATTCTGGTGCTTAATTTTTATTTACAGCTGCCATAGCCCACTCATATTTATTAATAAAATCTAACTTGATAAGACAAATAAATATTACTTATATTGATCTAATCATAAAACAGAAACATTAAAATGTCCACATATTATTTTTGCTCACACTCCTGAAGCACTCAACTGGGGCAAAAGTCTAGGGCTTACATCTGTTCTTACATGTTTACACCTGTTAATGAATTAAATCTATTAAGTTAAGTCAATAATTTTGATTTTGGTAAAATGATAATCATGCAGCATAAATATGAAAAGAACACATATTGATCTACTCATACTTCTAAGAGTCCAGGATCTCCTCCAGCTCCACCTATATAACCAAACCTTATGGATAGGAAGCAAAACATTGGTATTCTATGCCACAAATTCCAAAACTCATGAAGATGGCAAAAAAGACAGTCTGATCTAGTGGCATAAAACATCTTAGTGATGGCTACAAGAGAAGTCTCTGTAGAATATGCTGCTTAAAAAGTTTAGACTGGTCAGACAGTAGGCAGTCAGACATGTGACTGTAGACAACCATTTTCATTAACTTGTTTGTATCAAGCCTGACAAAATGTCTGGAAAACAACAAACAGCAACATGCTTTAACAGCTGAAATGTTTCACCGGCCATTTAGTTGCAGCTTCCCTAATAGTTTATTTCATTTCCATTGTATAATCACCATAGGATAAACAGAGATCAATCAGATAATTAGGATAATCAGATGTTAGGGAAACAGTGTCAGTGATAAGGACATGGATATGAGTGGGTGTTGGCTCTATCAGTCTCCAGTCCTGTAGATGGCGATAATACACAGTTTTTTTTAATTGATCGTCTAAGCACAAAAGAAGAAGAAATTATTACGTCACAGTGGCAGCAGTTCATAAAATCGATTCTCTCGGTCGTCTTTCCGCAATACTAGAAACATTCACCTTATACCAGCTTCACAGCTGACTGCAGCTCTGAGTTGTTTTGATGTATTTGTGATTACTAAGCACGTCCACAAGTTTACACCCTTTCTCGGAAACGAAACCTAAAGAAAATGGCTGCCGGTGCATTCTCTCTTGTCTTAGTATTTTTATTCATTTGTAGTGCAAGTAAGTTAAAACTGCCATATATAAACACATTCACTTTCAATAAGTTATTTCAAGCTACAGTGAGTAATTTGGACTAGGGTTAAGAAAAACATGATTATTTCCGGTGTTAGGAGTTTTGGGTGGGTACTGTCACTACTCGATCCGTACAGGCAACACTGTCGGTTCCGAGATTGTGTGAAATGACGTCACTTCCTGTCTGAAGCATGTCGAAACGATTTACATCAGTTTCGGATATTAACGCATTTTTCAACTCATAGATTTGATCATTGTTTTAAAATATATGTTGAAGCGTCTCATCTATTTTTAATTAGAAATATAACATAAAATTAAGCATTTATTGTTTGCGTCTTTTGGGGGAAATCCGACAAACAAGGGAACCCACCTTTCCCTATTGAAAGGCATTTTGTATGGGTTTTTGTAATACTTTCCCCCTTTTACTATTTTAACAGTATATACAATATGCATTTTGAGTTTATGTTTTGTAAGTTAAAATTCTGAACTATATTTTGGCACACATTTCATTCTGTTTCTTTCTTTGATTTGTTAGGTTCTGAGAAATTTGCGACTGGATCAACTCAGACTCTTAGTGTAAACGCTGAAAGAGCTCTTAAATTCATTGAGTGGAAACACAAAGGGAACTTGGTGGTTGAGTGGTACGGTGAAGGTGACCCTACGCAGTATCGATACAATGCAAAGCTAAACACAAACACTGGAGACCTCACTTTTAAAATGCTGAAGGTTAACAGCGGTGAATATAAATGTCAATACCAATACAAGGATAAAGGCACTTTTGATGAAAAAGTATTTCAAGTTGAAGTAATCGGTAAGTGACTCTTAGTTTGTGTCTTAGTTTAATATAAAAATGCTGTTGAATTCTCCTACATAAAGGTATGGATTAGTTTTCTGTAACTAATAGCATGGCTCTGTCAGGAGTAATTCATGCACTCCTTCTTAACTTTCTGTAGAGCTGATTGGTGGACTTGCCATATTTCTGAACCTACTTTGGAAAAAAAAAAATAATATTTAAGCAAGTGATAGTTTTGGCTGTTAGCAATTTATGACAGTCTGAATGTTATTCACCATGGGAGAGCGCATGGACATTGTTGTAAAATGAACAGTTAATATTGTGTTTTTCAGTATGGGAAAAAAAAAACAACCAAAAAAAAACCAAAAACATTTACCGTAATTTCCGGACTATTAAGCGCAACCAAATATAAGCCGCACCCACTGAATTTTACAAAGATTTTTATTTTGAACATAAATATGCCGCACCTGTCTATAAGCCTACATTGAAACTAATGAATTTTACACAGGCTTTAACGAAAGACTTGTATCTAAACAGTAGCCTACCAAGAAAGTCATTGTTCACTGTCTTCCTCCTTCCTTTCACCATTGGGGCAGCTTTTCTCCCGATGCCGTGCAGCTCAGAACACAGGTGAAGTGCGTTTTTCCATGCCCGGTTGTTTTCAGCGTGACGAATGATTCAATTTTTTTTTGTTGACAGTCCGAGTGAGCGGCAGGTCAAATGTCAGAGGAACCTCATTCATATTTATGATGTGGTGCGGCCCGATTCAGTGGGAGCGCATCTGATTTAATATAAAGAGTTTCATTGGTTCACCTGAACTCGTTCGGCAATTTCATTGGTCTAATGTTATGGGGCTCAGTTTTTTGGCTTGAAGCTTGTGAAACCGGGAAAAACCCAGGAAAAATCCATAAATTAGCCGCTTTATTGTTTAAGCCGCGGGGTTCAAAGCGTGGGGAAAAAGTAGAGGCTTATAGACCGGAAATTTACGGTAGTTATCAGTAGTCAGAGCTACATGCAGAACACAAAGCTAAGGACTAAAGTAAGTTGTCCTTGCCACATAAAGTGCATCGTGTACAACTGAGTGTAAACAGTGCAGACAAAAGACAGTGCAGAAAAGACAGTGTGGGACAGATACACACTGACCAGTAAACCTACTGTATAATGTAAAACAGTACATTGTGCAAAAGAGAACTATAAGCAAGAGTGTATTTGTAAACATGTAAATATGAACACAATGTTCAAAAACAGAAACAGCCACAATTGAGAGTTGCAAAACAACATGTAAACAGTATAATATGATAACATTTAAAATAGGTGGTGCTAAAATCAAGAATGTGAATGAATTTTGAAATAAGAGTAGATTAAGTTCAGGATGTACAGTTCAGTAACACACAGTTGAGTGTGTTTGAGTTTTGTACAGTTCAGTTCTGTGCATAGTTCAGTTCTGAAGAACAGGGTTTCCCACACTGGGATTCAAACCAGGGCTGTCTGGGTAAAAACCAGGAATTCTAACTGCTAGACCACTTTGAGGTTATGTTGCTCCAGGTATTTTGAGACATTATTATCCAACATATAATTGGGCCTTGTTTTACTGTTGTACTGGTACATGGCCCAAAAGCGCATGCCTTACAGTATGTTATTTTAATTAAAAGATTTTTATACATTTCATATTCAGATCCAGTTTCTAAACCCAAAGTGACCTGCAAGAAGAATGCCACAGACATTACACTCACGTGTACAATAGGCTCTTCAGTGCCAGCAGAATTTACATGGACAGGGCCCAATGGCTTCTCTCATGTTGGGAACATTGTCCATATCACCAGTCAAGAAACTAATAACTCATTGTATTTCTGCACTGCACAAAATGAAGTGAGCAAAGAGACAGCAGAGTTCACACTTATGAACTGTTACAAAGGTAATGTTTGATTTTATTTATTATTACTTTTTTCATTATTGGTTTTTATTTAGTTTTTGGCTAGAGATTTGGCCTCACTGCTGCTAGATAAATGCATTGATTTTCATTTTATTTCATGCTATATTTTAACTTTAATATATGTTATATATGTACAATAACAGTAAAGTAGTCTGTTCAGCAAAATACACTTATTTAGTATGAATTTCAGCATTTTTTGTGAAACTAATTTATAATTTCTATGCCATTGTTGTTGTTTGCAGGTGGTAATAAAGGACCAACTTTTCTTTACTGGCTGATACCCCTAATATCTATATTCATTTTGATTTTGGCTGTTATTGCTAAACGTTGTTACAGTAAAGGTATGACATTCCAAAATGCACTTAGTATTTAAATTTGTTTTTAATTTAATTTTGCACCCCTTTTATATACAATATAAAATTTATATACAATAACCTGCATGTGTTTATAGCACATGTGAAAAAAATGCTGTAAAGTAAGCATGTTTTAAAAAAACAGAAGTGTTAATAGTTTATCTTCATCAATTAACAAAATAGAAAGTCAATGAACAGAAGATAAATCAAATCTTTATTTATTTTAACAATATTTATTGTTATTATTCTTTGCCTGCCAAACAGCATCAATTCTTCTAGGTACACTTGTAGACAGTTTTTAAACTAACCACAAATCTATGGATGCCGGCCCCCCCCAAATCATTCTCTTTCTTCATGTAATCCCAGATAGACTTGATGTTGATACCAGGGTTCTGTGTGGGTCAAAACTATTACTTTCAGGACTTTCTTGTTGTTCTCTAAGGTGAAGATAGTTCTTGATGACACTGACTTTGGGTTTGGGATTTGTTGTCCTGCTGCAGAATAAATGTGGGATAAAACAAATGCTTCCCTGATGGTAGTGCATGATGGATAAGTATCTGCCTGCATTTCTCAGCATTGAAGACACATTAATCCTGACCAAATCTCCAGCTCCACATGCAGAAAGGCTGCTCCAAATTTGCAAGAATCCTCATCCATACTTCACTGTTGCCTACAGACACTATTGTACTGTTCTTTAGCCTTTTAGCAAATAAGTTGTTTTTTGCTATTGACATCAGTCCAGAGCACTTTCCGTTTTTCTGCACCCCAGTTCCTATTTTTGTGCATAGCTGAGCCACTTATCCTTGTATCCATGTTGGATATATTGATTTTTGCCTGCAATTCTTCCAAGAACAGTTCTGGCCAGGCTTCTCTGCACAGTAAATGGGTGTTCCTGGGTCCCACTGATTTCCTTCAGTGCTTCGCTGATGGCATTGCCGACATCTTACGTAAAGTTACGCTTAAGTTTCCTTGGCCGACCACTGTATGCAGTCCTAAACATTGCCTGTTCCTTGGTGCTTTTTCGCAATAGCTTAAACAGCACATCTTGAAATTTAAACCTGGTTTGAATTCTTTGCCTAGAAGAGACCTCTGCAGTATAACTACCTTGTATCTTGTTGCCAACAAGATGACAACCTGACTTCAACCTGACTTCATAGAGTTTAACATTACCTCACCCAGTTCTAAGCCTCTTACACAGCTGGTACTCTTTGTGCAAGTGTACATGTGCAAAAGAAATAATTTACATATATAGAGTGTGTGTGTTTGTGTGTGTGTATATATATATATATATATATATATATATATATATATATATATATATATATATATATATATGGCAAACAAAAGCTAAATAAAAAAATGATGGCAACTTTACATTTGAACAAAACAAAAGAAAACAGCTTCAGTACTGAATGATTAGAGTAAATGGACAAAAAAGTTGTCTCTTCATATACTCAACCAACTTGTTATGGCATATCCAATATTTTCTCTACCCCAATGCCCTAATTTCCTGTTTATTACAGTTATACATATGTAAATAAAATCAGTTATGTGTTTTAAACACATTAGCTTGACATTAGTTTTTTTGTATTATTGCTAATATCCACATATGACCGTTAAGCTCTCATCTTCAGATAACTTAAATTTGCATTTGCTGCAGCACAATATTTACACGTTTTGTTTGTGTCTCTTTAGGTGCTATACCTACAAATTCTAATCAGGAACCTGGTGAGTGATGCATTTCGATTTATACTTTCGTTTGACTTATATCGGTATTTTCTTATGTAAGCAAGATGGGAAAAAATGATCATTAGAGAGAAGAGAGAGAGAGAGAGAGAGAGAGAGAGAGAGAGAGAGAGAGAGAGAGAAAGAATCCAGCATCTTAGTATTTTTTATATTTATAGAAATATTAAAAAAACATCTTATTGTTTTTTTAGTTAAATTAACTTTTTTGCTCTTCCACTTTCTCTTTTAAATGACCATGGAAAAATATTTGTGTTTAAGCTGAACAAGCGTGACTAAAAATATTCTGAAAATTTTATCTTTTTTTTGTTTAGATGTGATAGAATCTGTCCAGCTGAATGGATTATAGATATATTGCAGGTAGGTAGTAAGGTGTGCCTAGGTAGAAAATAGATACAGGAGCTATATGATAAACTTCCCATTTACAGTGCATCTGGAAAGTATTCACTTTTTCCACATTTTATGTTACTCCTCGTTTTATGTTATTCCAAAATGGATTAAATTAATTATTTTCCTCAGAATTCTACAGTTAATACCCCATAATGACAACGTGAAAGAAATTAGTTTAAAACGTATAGAAACATGTACATAAGTATTCACAGCCCTTGCCATGACACTCAAAATTGAGTTCGGGTGCATCCTGTTTCCACTGATCATCCTTGAAATGTTTCTACAACTTGATTGGAGTCCACCTGTGGTAAATTAAGTTGATTGGACATGATTATGAAAAGCACACACCTGTCTATATGAGGTCCCACAGTTTTATATGCCAGAGCACAAACTAAGCTATAAAGTCTAAGGAATTAAAGGTAGCACAGTGGCCTTAATCATCTGTAAATGGAAGAAGATTGGAACCATCGGGACTCATCCTAGAGCGGGCTGCCCGGCCAAACTGAGTGATCGGTGAGAAGGGTCTTAGTCGGGGAGGTGACCAAGAAGCCGATAATCACTCTGATAGAGCTTCAGCATTACTCTCTGGAAAGAGAACCTTCCAGAAGAACAACCATCTCTGCAGCACTCCACTAATCAGGTCTATATGGTAGAGAGCCAGATGGAAGCCACTCCTCAGTAAAAGGTGCATGACAGCCCACCTGGAGTTTGCCAAAAGGCACCTGAAGGACTCTCAGACCCTGAGAAACAAAGATTGAATTCTTTGGCCTGAATGCCGAGCGTCATGTCCGGAGGAAACCAGGCACCACTTATTACCTGGCCAATACCATCCCTACAGTGAAGCATGGTGGTGGCAACATCATGCTGTGCTGATGTTTTTCAGTGGCAGGTACTGGGAGACTAGTCAGGATCGATGGAAAGATGAATGCAGCATTGTATAGAGACATCCTTGATGAAAACCTGCTCCAGAGCACTCTAGACCTTAGACTGGGGCGACGGCTTATCTTTCAACAGCACAACAATGCTAAACACACAGTCAAGATAACAAAGAAGTGTATATGGGACATCTCTGGAAAGATCTGAAAATGGTGTGCACTGACGATCCCCATCCAACCTGATTGAGCTTGAGAGGTTCTGCAAAGAAAAATGAAAGAAACTGCTCAAAAATAGGTGTGCCACGCTTGTAGCATCATACTCAAAAGGTTTTGAGGCTGCAACTGGTGCCAAAGGTGCTTCAACAAAGAATTGAGCAAAGGCTGTGAATACTTGTGTACATGTGATTTTTTTTTTTTTTTCGACTTTTATTTTTAATAAATCTGCAAAGATTTCAAACAGACTTCTTTCATGTTGTCATTATGGGGTATTGTTTGTAAAATTTAGGAATAGGGCTGTAACATAACAAAATGTGGAAAAAGTGAAGTGCTGTGAATACTTTCTGGATGCACTGTTTATAATTTTCATTTGCCTGATTCACTGCAGAACCAAACATTTATTTGGTGCAGGTTGCTTGTTTCAATCAAACACGTTTTGTACGTTTGTACATGTTTCTGTAGTCAAGTAAAGTAAACATTTATTGGCATTCCAACCATGTACAAATTAATTAGCATCACAGTGAAATTATCATTTGTTAAACTTAACTCTGCACTGATTACTTCTATGAATAATGACTTACTACTAATAATAACTTAGTTATTGTTTGTGAGGAGGACATCACGATTGTTGAGTCAAACAGAGCAGCTTTCTTTAATTAGGCTTCTTTTCCAACTCAGTCACTTTCACCGCAGAACCAACACTGCAACAGCCTTTTCACAAAGGAAATAGAACCGGCTTTGTTACAACTTCCAATATATATACACATATACATACATACACACATTCGTAACAAATTAGAGTTAAACTAAATATGGGTGTGGCTACAGCTTAATAGTACGTCATGGTTCACAAATTCACTGAAAAACAAAATTAAACTACTGCATATTACAAAGACAAATGTTGGCTGTATCCAAAATAAAAAGAATAAATCCGTAAAATACACCATTTAACCTCAAACACATGACATTACATAAAATATGCTGCACCACATGGAACACAGAAAACGCAAATAATATAAATCCATCCATAAAAAATCATTTCACATACATGTTATTAAACTCTTTTTATAACAATATATTTCTTTCAATAACATAGATGGCTAATATAATTGGGTAAATTTAATACATTATGAAGAACAGTTATAATCTTCCTTACCTTTTCACAAAGAAAATAGAACTGGGGGAAAACAGCTCCACCCTTGCGAATACACAGCTCCTTCCAAATGCAGAAAGAGCACATTACACTATCCCTACATCCACCCCCTCCTTAAATTATGTCATCTGTCATCAGTAAACTCAGGTTAAACCTAAATAATTGAAGTAAATGTAAAACTTGACATTCTATCACGTATGTGCATGACTAAGTGTGTTGCTAAAGCAGGTCTTCCTGGCTTTGGCCCCTTCCCACAATTTTCTTCCTCTCTCTAACTCTCTCTCCTGGTCACTTTCACCTTTTAGGGCATGAACGTCATCTTCTCCCTCAGCATCACTTGAGACTATCCCAGACAGTTCTTCAATGTCAGATTCATCAGAGCCCATGGGGAAAAACATATACTGGGCCAGAAGATTGCGGTGGACGACTCTTTCCCTGTCACCATCTTTTAAACGAACCACATACACTGGAATGTCTGGCTGTTTCTTTACCACAATATATGGATGTGGTTCTCACCTGTCACAAAACAACAAATCCAAAAACACATTAACAAATTCGAAAACAAATTAACAAATCCAAAAACAAATTAACAAATTAGAAAACACTAACAAATCCAAAAACAAAATAGCAAATTAAAAAACAAAATAACAAATCCGAAAACAAATTAACAAATCCGAAAACACAACGACAAAATTCAGACAAACCGGAAAAGGTAGGTATAGTTTGATTGGAAACTTAGAGATCATTGGACAAGACACCTGTCAGTCAAGATATACAAGTGAATGACAGGTGTCTTGTCCAATGATCTGTACTTTTCCATTCACAAACTACCTACCTTTTCTGGTTTGTCTGAATCGTTGCACGAAACACATTAACAAATCCAAAAACACAACGACAAATCTGACAAACCGGAAAAGGTAGGTATAGTTTGCGAATGGAAACTTACAGATCATTGGACAAGACACCTGTCACTCACCTGTATATCTTGACTGACAGGTGTCTTGATTAATGATCTGTAAGTTTCCATTTACAAACTATACCTACCTTTTCCGGTTTGTCTGAATTTTGTCGTCCCACTTTAGAGCTAAAAATTCTAATTTGTGTGCGGGATAGCAGATTTCTGGCGGTCTCAATCCTCTGCTGGCATAAGCAATCACTTTTTCCTCACCGTCTTGAACTTGTGTAAGTAAAGCCCCAAGACCCTCGCCAGAAGCATCCGTTTGCAGTACAAATAGCAAGCTGTAGTCAGGGTAGCCTAGAACTGGTGCAGTAGTCAATCTTCCCTTCAATGCTTTAAATGCTTTCTCACATTTGTCAGACCACTCAAACGGCTTCTCAGAACGTTATAATTATTTGGTCTGTTCTTCACCAAACAGACAGTATACTATTTTATTAATTCTATAAAAGAGGTATCTCCCCGAACAAGAAAGACGTGACCCCCCTTTACTTTATACCGTACAATTAATAGAGCATGTAGTTCAGATCGAATGTTGCCGGAACCTTGAAATGTGAGCGGTACCTAGAGTCAATTACTTATGAAAAATACAGCGTTTAATGAATGAGACAAACACAGCATAAAACTAACTACACAAACATACAAAAGAAATCAAGAAAAAAAAATAAAAAGTTAAAATTAGGAAAAAGGAGGAAGAGAAGGGAAAAGAAGAAAAAAGGATTTGAGATCTTGTCTCGAAGAGTCGCTGCTGGGCTGTTCTAAGCGTTCAACTCTCTGGGCCTTCGGGCCCCCGGGCCTTTAGACCCTGGGCATCCGAGCCTTTTTGATCGAGCCGAGTGAGCAAAAGAGCTTGACTTGACTATTGATTAGTTGGGTTCAAGATATTTTAAAGGTCCTGAACCCCACCCATCTTTGGGGGAATGGCCAATGCTATGTGGAGGGAGAAACCCTCAAAAACGTTTGTGGGCATGGTTTCCGGGTGATACTTGCTTTGGAGAACTTAAAGTTTTATCCAAATTGTATTAAGACAGTATGGTACATTTCATGATCAAATAAAATGCACTGTTGTTCGGAAAATAAGGAGCAGATCATTTTGTGATCATTTTAAGATTAGACATGGAAAACCATGTCTAATATCACTTACTTTCCTAAAGAGCAGATAATTGTATATCAACTTTGACATCAAAAAGAAGAGACAACATTAAAACAGAGGTACATTACTAAACCTTTTAGAGTATAACTATTGTTGAGGAGAAAATACATAAAAGATATAGGTTTATGCCATGGGCTGTGGAACATTTTATTTATTGTTTAATTAATTAAAGAATGCTCCCTTGTGGTGTGTGTGTCACAAACAGACGTACTGGGGCAGAGTTTCGAGAATGAATTGTTTTATGGTTTGAGGGTCCCTGTGAAGTCAACCAGAGAGGCCAGGGGGTTATCTGGCTTTCAGGGTTGTGTGTGTGTATTGTGTAAGGTATAAAAACTGGCTTGTGTTATCAGTTGAATGCTGTTTTGAAGTCAGCTGGAGAGTTCAGGGTTTGTCCTGCTTCGTGTCTTCAGGGGTGGGGGTATGACACTGTGGTATACAAACCCCCCAATAAAAGTATAAGCTGTGGTACTCATCCTTTGATTAAAATGTAGATGTCAAAGGGTTAAAAGGAATGCCTGAGACATGACACCCACCAGATGTTACACCAACCAATAACATCCTTCTCCATACCAGCCGGTATTTTTATTCTGTGGCCAGCATACTGAATTTGACCCACTTTGCCCATAGCTCCACCAGGCTCACTCAGGATAAGAAAAGTATCACTTCAGTCAGATATTTTCTGCCATATAATGCTTTGAGATCATTTCTGGAAACCCTTATCACATTAATCCCAATAAGCAATTAAACACTGGACCGGTACTCCATTACAGGAACATTTAAATACACCCTTCCCAAAAACTTTAGGTTGATACGAAGCACACCAACAGAAGATACGGACTGGCCAGCGGCACCTTTAATGGGGATGTCTGATGGCTTTAATTCCTGAGTACATAGAACAGGATGTCGTCGCCAAAACGCATCAGTGATTGTGGTGACTTGAGAGCCAGAATCAATGAAAGCCTTACACGTCTCTCCATCTACCTCAACCACCCCCGAACATGCTGATTCACCAGTGCACTGGTATCTCTAGTGGAAATCAGCTAATGGGTCAAGAGATGTCTGCATATCACTATACTCAGCTCGTAGTTCTTCAAAAGCTCTGCTGGTATTCTGCTCATTGGGAGAGAGATTCAGAACTAGCCTACTGGCTTCACCACTCAAATGTCACACCACTGTAGCAAAACCCAGTTTTTCAGGCATCCCTCCAGCATCAATAAGATACTGCATGTCCCGTATCCAGTCTTCAATAAGAATCCTGCAATCTGGACCACCACTAAATATTTGCACATCATGTACCTGGTGTGTCTGAGTAAAACCGGGTTGTGTCAAGGGAATGGGTTGTTTGGCATACATTTGTGAACCAAGATACACTGGCACAGTCATAGGGAACATACGCAGGAGTTGAACAAGTTGAGACAATGCCACAGTTTGAATGTAAAGTGTACTGTTGATCATTGTAAGTTTTGTTCACATTAATTCTGTCTGTTTTCTGAAGAAAGCTGGTTTCTGTCAAGACAGGAGTTACTGCTGGGAGAAATGAGTCTGGTGGTGTTGAGAACATGGCATTTAGTACACCATGGCATGAGGACTGAAGAGCCGGAATCCCTATTGGATGGCCAGTCAGCTTGGGGTGTAACAACCTTGGATTGAGAAAAATTCAGACAATCTGGGAAATGTACATATTGGGATAATAAGGAATGTTGGCTTTAGGTGGCATAGATGATGCTTTGGTTGGGTGTGGGTCATTTGGGAAAGGGGTCCGGTCAGTTGTCATTCTGCTAGCCATATTTGGTGAAGCATGACTGTTAGGGACACCGTCATTCATGTTAGCTTGGAATTCGACACATTAGGCTGGTGCGGGCTAACTGCAGACATATGCATGGTGGTTGGAAGTTTACTAGGGGCATTATCTGGGGCTTGTGGGTGAGCTGAGGCCTGATGTTCATAGGCTTTGGGACAGTTGCCAGACTGTTGCCAGTGAGCCACACTCTTTAGTTGTACTGCCAACTGCGATGACTTAGGCCTGACGGACTGTTCAATGTTAACATCTGGCTGGAACTCAATCCCTATAATCAAACTGACAAGCATGCCTAATTGTTTCTCCTGGATTGTGTCTGGATTGTGTCTCCTGGAAGGCCACTTTAGGACACTCCAGCATCTTTTCCCCAACCAAGCTTTGGTTGATTTGGAGGTGTGCTTGGGATCATTGTCTTGCTGGAAGATCCAATGATCACCAAGGTTTAATTTGTCAACAGAAGGTGTCACGTTCTTCTTCAAAATGACCTGGTGTTTCTGGGAATCCATGATGCCAGGTACACAATCAAGATTGCCAGTTCCTGCCGCAGAAAAACAGCCCCACATCATTATTGACCCACCTCCGTGTTTGACCGTAGGGATGGTATTCTTCTGGTCATAAGCCTGACCTTTTGCATGCCAGACATACCGCTGGTCCATATGTCCAAAAGGAGGGTTTATATATGCATCACAGCTGAAGCAAATGAAGGATCGTTATAGAGTTCCCAAAGGCTTAATGATGTTTCAGCTCCACTTCAGGCCATAAAAACTGTCAGGAGGCTTTAAAAACAACGATATTATAAATGGGTTGAATAATTGTGACATGGCGATCTTAACAAAATATACTGTTACACACAAATACTACATCATACATTTTCTGTGTTGATTTTATGCATCACTAAACTCATTAAGAAGCCATCCAAAGCAGAATCCTGCACTTTGAAAAGATTTTTCTTTATAAATCCTTCAAACTCTTTAGGGTTCAATATTTCTGATTGCAAGTATATATATATATATATATATATATATATATATATATATATATATATATATATATATATATATATATATATATATATATATATATATATATATATATATATATATATATATATATATATATATATATATATATATATATATATATATATATATATATATATATATATATATATATATATATATATATATATATATATATATATATATATATATATATATATATATATATATATATATATATATATATATATATATATATATATATATATATATATATATATATATATATATATATATATATATATATATATATATATATATATATATATATATATATATATATATATATATATATATATATATATATATATATATATATATATATATATATATATATATATATATATATATATATATATATATATATATATATATATATATATATATATATATATATATATATATATATATATATATATATATATATATATATATATATATATATATATATATATATATATATATATATATATATATATATATATATATATATATATATATATATATATATATATATATATATATATATATATATATATATATATATATATATATATATATATATATATATATATATATATATATATATATATATATATATATATATATATATATATATATATATATATATATATATATATATATATATATATATATATATATATATATATATATATATATATATATATATATATATATATATATATATATATATATATATATATATATATATATATATATATATATATATATATATATATATATATATATATATATATATATATATATATATATATATATATATATATATATATATATATATATATATATATATATATATATAAATGGGTCAGGTGGTGTTGAGTACATGGCATTTAGTACACCATGGCATGAGGACTGAAGAGCCGGAATCCCTATTGGATGGCCAGTCAGCTTGGGGTGTAACAACCTTGGATTGAGAAAAATTCAGACCATCTGGAGAGAAGTACATACTGGGATAATAAGGAATGTTGGCTTTAGGTGGCATAGATGATGCTTTGGTTGGGTGTGGGTCATTTGGGAAAGGGGTCCGGTCAGTTGTCATTCTGCTAGCCATATTTGGTGAAGCATGACTGTTAGGGACACCGTCATTCATGTTAGCTTGGAATTCGACACATTAGGCTGGTGCGGGCTAACTGCAGACATATGCATGGTGGTTGGAAGTTTACTAGGGGCGTTATCTGGGGCTTGTGGATGAGCTAAGGGCTGATGTTCATAGGCTTTGGGACAGTTGCCCGACTGTTGCCAGTGAGCCACACTCTTTAGTTGTACTGCCAACTGCGATGACTTAGGCCTGACGGACTGTTAAAGGTTAACATCTGGCTGGAACTCAATCCCTATAATCAAACTGACAAGCATGCCTAATTGTTTCTCCTGGATTGTGTCTGGATTGTGTCTCCTGGAAGGCCACTTTAGGACACTCCAGCATCTTTTCCCCAACCAAGCTTTGGTTGATTTGGAGGTGTGCTTGGGATCATTGTCTTGCTGGAAGATCCAATGATCACCAAGGTTTAATTTGTCAACAGAAGGTGTCACGTTCTTCTTCAAAATGACCTGGTGTTTCTGGGAATCCATGATGCCAGGTACACAATCAAGATTGCCAGTTCCTGCCGCAGAAAAACAGCCCCACATCATTATTGACCCACCTCCGTGTTTGACCGTAGGGATGGTATTCTTCTGGTCATAAGCCTGACCTTTTGCATGCCAGACATACCGCTGGTCCATATGTCCAAAAAGGGAGGGTTTATATATGCATCACAGCTGAAGCAAATGAAGGATCGTTATAGAGTTCCCAAAGGCTTAATGATGTTTCAGCTCCACTTCAGGCCATAAAAACTGTCAGGAGGCTTTAAAAACAACGATATTATAAATGGGTTGAATAATTGTGACATGGCGATCTTAACAAAATATACTGTTACACACAAATACTACATCATACATTTTCTGTGTTGATTTTATGCATCACTAAACTCATTAAGAAGCCATCCAAAGCAGAATCCTGCACTTTGAAAAGATTTTTCTTTATAAATCCTTCAAACTCTTTAGGGGTTCAATATTTCTGATTGCAAGTATATATATATATATATATAAATCGCACATTTGATGATGGACCACAGGTTCTCAATGGGGTTCAGATCAGGTGAACAAGGAGGCCAAATCATTAGATTTTCTTCTTTTATACCCTTTCTTGCCAGCCACGCTGTGGAGTACTTAGACGTGTGTGATGGAGCATTGTCCTGCATGAAAATCATGTTTTTCTTGAAGGATGCAGACTTCTTCCTGTACCACTGCTTGAAGAAGGTGTCTTCCAGAAACTGGCAGTAGGACTGGGAGTTCAGCTTGACTCCATCCTCAACCCGAAAAGGCCCCACAAGCTCATCTTTGATGATACCAGCCCAAACCAGTACTCCACCTCCACCTTGCTGGCGTCTGAGTCGGACTGGAGCTCTCTGCCCTTTACCAATCCAGCCACGGGCCCATCCATCTGGCCCATCAAGACTCACTCTCATTTCATCAGTCCATAAAACCTTAGAAAAATCAGTCTTGAGATATTTCTTGGCCCAGTCTTGACGTTTCAGCTTGTGTGTCTTGTTCAGTGGTGGTCGACTTTCTGCCTTTCTTACCTTGGCCATGTCTCTGAGTATTGCACACCTTGTGCTTTTGGGCACTCAGTGATGTTGCAGCTCTGAAATATGGCCAAACTGGTGGCAAGTGGCATCTTGGCAGCTGCACGCTTGACTTTTCTCAGTTCACGGGCAGTTATTTTGCGCCTTGGTTTTCCACACGCTTCTTGCGACCCTGTCGACTATTTTGAATGAAACGCTTGATTGTTCGATGATCACGCTTCAGAAGCTTGGCTATTTTAAGACTGCTGCATCCCTCTGCAATATATCTCACTATTTTTGACTTTTCTGAGCCTGTCAAGTCCTTCTTTTGACCCATTTGCCAAAGGAAAGGAAGTTGCCTAATAATTATGCACACCTGATATAGGGTGTTGATGTCATTAGACCACACCTTCTCATTACAGAGATGCACATCACCTAATATGCTTAATTGGTAGTAGGCTTTCCAGCCTATACAGCTTGGAGTAAGACAACATGCATAACGAGGATGATGTGGTCAAAATACTCATTTGCCTAATAATTCTGCACTCCTGTATATATATATATATATATATATATATATATATATATATATATATATATATATGTATATGTATATGTATATATATATTTAATTGACCTACGAGTGAATTAATGTACGAGTTTTTCCGAGGTACAAGTCGTCACTCGGTCAATTTTTTTGCTTTGTTAGGTGAGCAAGAAATTGAGGTACGAGCTCAAGACGCCGATTTGAACGATTTTGAAGCAGAATGAGTCGCTTAAGGTTATAACGCCAGCCAAAGGTGTTAAAATAATTTCTAAGCTCCGGACGTCTGTCCATGAAAAGATGGATAGTCTGATTTTGGTGTGGCTGACGGAGAAGCATCTTGCAGGAGATAGCACAATTGTGAAGTAGCAATAAAGTTGAGGTATACGTAGTGTACAGTAGTTATAGCAAAAAAACTATTCTTCCATCTCCTCTGCCCTCCACCTCAGCCAGCAGCTTCATTAGCTCAAGTCGTCTCATCTCCAAGGTAAGTGCACTGTATAAAACCTTATTATATCTTTACATACTCTTTCTATTATGTTTTTATACAACCCCGATTCCAAAAAGGTTAGGACACTGTACAAATTGTGAATAAAAACAGAATGCAATCATGTGGAAGTTTCAAATTTCGACATTTTATTCAGAACACAACATAGATGACATATCAGATGTTTAAACTGAGAAAAAGTATCATTTTGAGGGACAAATAAGTTGCATGGCATCATCATCTCAAAAAAGTTGGGACAAGGCCATGTTTAACACTTTGTGGCATCCCCTCTTGTTTTTATAACAGTCTGCAAACGTCTGGGGACTGAGGAGACAAGTTGCTCAAATTTAGGAATAGGAATGTTGTCCCATTCTTGTCTAATACAAGCTTCTAGTTGCTCAACTGTCCTAGGTCTTCTTGATCGCATCTTCCTCTTTATGATGCGCCAAATGTATTCTATGGGTGAAAGATCTAGACTGCAGGCTGGCCATTTCATTACCCTGATCCTTCTTCTACGCAGCCATGATGTTGTTATTGATGCAGTATGTGGTCTGGCATTGTCATGTTGGAAAATGCAAGGTCTTCCCTGAAAGAGACGACGTCTGGATGGGAGCATATGTTGTTCTAGAACTTGGACATACCTTTCAGCATTAATGGTGCCTTTCCAGATGTGTACCATGCCACACGCACTCATGCAACCCCATACCATCAGAGATGCAGGCTTCTGAATTGAGTGCTGATAACAACTTGTTGTCCTTGTCCTCTTTAGTACGGATGACATGGTGTCCCAGTTTTCCCAAAAGAACTTCAAATTTTGAATTGTCTGACCACAGAACAGTTTTCCACTTTTCCACAGTCTTGGCACAGAGAAAACGCCTGTGCTTCTGGATCATGTTTAGATATGGCTTCTTTTCGTGACCTATAGAGTTTAAGCTGGAAACGGCAAATGGCACGATGGATTGTGTCCACCGACAATATTTTCTATTGCTCCACTATTTTTTGCTGCAGCATTGGGGGAATTGGTGATCCTCTGCGCATCTTGACTTCTGAGAAACACTGCCACACTGAGAGGCTCTTTTTATACCCAATCATGTTGCCAATTGACCTAATAAATTGCAAATTGGTCCTCCAGCTGTTCCTTATATGTACATTTAACTTTTCCAGCCTCTTATTGCTGCCTGTCCCAGCTTTTTTGGAATGAAATGAAATCCAAAATGAGCCAATATTTGGCATGACATTTCAAAATGTCTCACATTCAACATTTGATATGTTATCTATATTCTATTGTGAATGAAATATAAGTTTATGAAATTTGTAAATTATTTTATTCACAAGTTGTACAGTGTCCCAACTTTTTTGAAATCGGGGTTGCACAATATTTATTATTTAGAAATGTAGTTTCCTTATTTAATAACATGAAACATAAAAAATATGGTGGCATCTTTAGGGTTAAAAACTAAATATCTAAATATCAATCAACTAGAATTGTCAAAAAGTATCAAACAACAATCCAATAACGTCTGGGAGTCAGTTTTATTATCTGTGAATTCATAGTTTTCTCTCTGATCCTGTACCATTACCGTTGCCCCTAGACAAGAAAAAAATATTTTTTTGGTGGGGTGGTCAAAAAAAAACAAACAAACAAAAAAATTTTAAGTAATAAAATATCCCAAAATAAACCAAGAAATTATGTGTAATTATCTGTATCATGAACCAGCAAATTGTGTGCAGTAGAGGGTTAATGATGAAAAATATTTACCCTGGCAATAAAACAAAAAAATTATGCCAATACAGAGTTCTGTCTTTAAATAAAATATCATAAATAAAGCAAGCTTATTTAAGTCAAACTTATGCTTTACTTTGAGAGTTTTTTTTTTTTGTAAAAATATTGACGAGGCTGAAATGTGGGTGAACTGAAGACTAAACATTTGGTTGGAAAATGTCTAGTTAATTTGAATACTCCTTATATTACTGAGACAGGATCAAAGCAATACCAAAGGATGCTTTTTTTTCCTTTATGCATAAAATAGAAATATCAACAGTATCTATAAAATTAATAAATAGCTTTTGTTAAGAATGAATTGTATTATTAATGTTACAGTTGAGTGTAAATTGCGCTGATATTGGTGTCTGATTTGATTAGGATTGAAGTACCATGCAGAACATTATACTCTGTGCATGTATCTTTCGATAATTGTTCTAAATTTTGTAAGGAATCTTGTATGTAATACAATCTCTTTTTGAACTTTAAACTATGGTTAACACACTTAAAACACAAAAAACTTGGAGGAAAACATGGAGCTTAAATAATGTGGCTAACGAGTAAAAAAAAAAAAGGTTGGGCTAAATATGGAAGCCCGTTTCTGCTACTGAATAATTCAGAGAAAAAAACGTAAAAAGCTCAAAAGTTGCAATAACCTTTTATTTATATATATATATATATATATATATATATATATATATATATATATATTTTTTTTTTTTTTTTTGCCACGTTTCAGGCTTCAAACATAAAGATATGAAACTGTAATTTTTTGAGAAGAATCAACAACAAGTGGGACACAATCATGAAGTGGAACAAAATTTATTGTATATTTCAAACTTTTCTTCAGCAGAAAATTGATGGGAAGATGGATGGAGCCAAATACAGGACCATTCTGGAAGAAAACCTGATGGAGTCTGCAAAAGACCTGAGACTGGGACGGAGATTTGTCTTCCAACAAGACAATGATCCAAAACATAAAGCAAAATCTACAATGGAATGGTTCACAAATAAACATATCCAGGTGTTAGAATGCCAAGTCAAAGTCCAGACCTGAATCCAATCGAGAATCTGTGGAAAGAACTGAAAACTGCTATTCACAAATGCTCTCCATCCAACCTCACTGAGCTCGAGCTGTTTTGCAAGGAGGAATGGGCAAAAATTTCAGTCTCTCGATGTGCAAAACTGATAGAGACATACCCCAAGCAACTTACAGCTGTAATCGCAGCAAAAGGTGGCGCTACAAAGTATTAACTTAAGGGGGCTGAATAATTTTGCACGCCCAATTTTTCAGTTTTTTATTTGTTAAAAAAGCTTGAAATATCCAATAAATTTTGTTCCACTTCATGATTGTGTTCCACTTGTTGTTGATTCTTCACAAAAAAATACATTATATATATAGTGAGGAAAATAAGTATTTAAACACCCTGCTATTTTGCAAGTTCTCCCACTTCGAAATCATGGAGGGGTCTGAAATTGTCATCGTAGGTGCATGTCCACTGTGAGAGACATAATCTAAAAAAAAAAAAAAATCCAGAAATCACAATGTATGATTTTTTAACTATTTATTTGTATGATACAGCTGCAAATAAGTATTTGAACACCTGAGAAAGTCAATGTTAATATTTGGTACAGTAGCCTTTGTTTGCAATTACAGAGGTCAAACGTTTCCTGTAGTTTTTCACCAGGTTTGCACACACTGCAGGAGGGATTTTGGCCCACTCCTCCACACAGATCTTCTCTAGATCAGTCAGGTTTCTGGCCTGTCGCTGAGAAACACGGAGTTGGAGCTCCCTCCAAAGATTCTCTATTGGGTTTAGGTCTGGAGACTGGCTAGGCCATGCCAGAACCTTGATATGCTTCTTACAGAGCCACTCCTTGGTTATCCTGGCTGTGTGCTTCGGGTCATTGTTATGTTGGAAGACCCAGCATCGATCCATCTTCAATGCTCTAACTGAGGGAAGGAGGTTGTTCCCCAAAATCTCGCAATACATAGCCCCGTTCATCCTCTCCTTAATACAGTGCAGTCGCCCTGTCCCATGTGCAGAAAAACACCCCAAAGCATGATGCTACCACCCCCATGCTTCACAGTAGGGATGGTGTTCTTGGGATGGTATTCATCATTCTTCTTCCTCCAAACACGTTTAGTGGAATTATGACCCAAAGGTTCTATTTTGGTCTCATCTGACCACATGACTTTCTCCCATGACTCCTCTGGATCATCCAAATGGTCATTGGCAAACTTAAGACGTGCCTGGACATGTGCTGGTTTAAGCAGGGGTACCTTCCGTGCCATGCATAATAATGATTGCTCCAACAGTGGACCTTTTTTCACCAAGCTGCTTGGCAATTTCCCCGTAGCCCTTTCCAGCCTTGTGGAGGTGTACAATTTTGTCTCTAGTGTCTTTGGACAGCTCTTTGGTCTTGACCATGTTAGTAGCTGTATCATACAAATAAATACTTAAAAAATCATACATTGTGATTTCTGGATTTTATTTTTTAGATTATGTCTCTCACAGTGGACATGCACCGACGATGACAATTTCAGACCCCTCCATGATTTCTAAGTGGGGGAACTTGCAAAACAGCAGGGTGTTCAAATACTTATCTTCCTCACTGTGTGTGTGTATATATATATATATATATATATATATATATATATATATATATATATATATATATATATATATATAATTCAGTGGCAGAAACAGCCTTCCATAGGAAAAGGAAGCATCATCAATGTAATGACATCAATCATGTACCATTTCAAGGAAAAAATAAGGTAATTTTAAATTAGATTGCAACTATTACATTAATTGGCAACAGGTCAGTAACATGACTGGGTATTAAAAATCTTAGAAGAAAAGTTGGGCAGAGATTCTCCAATCTGCAAAACAAACTGTCTGCAAATTGTGAAAAATTTTAGTTCCTCAACATTAATTGCAAAAAAAATTGAATATCTCATCAAATACAGTATATAATACCATCATAAGAATCTGAAGAAATCTCTTTCAGACTAAAGAAGAGGGGGACTATCCAGCATGTTATCAGCAGTCAGTTCAAAGGCCTGCATCTCTAATAGTATGTACAAAAGTGCCTATGAAATGGACAGTTTCAACATCTGTAAGGTCACTATAAATGCTGGAAATTATATACAGGTTGTATAACAACATATTTTTTCATTCAAAAGATTCTTTTATTAGGGAAGACCCTGCATATTTCAGCAAGACAGTGTCTTCAGTCCACTTATAATAAAAGGAGCTGCTTAATGACAGAGTTGTTTCTGTTTGCATTTGTTAGCTCATCGGACTCACTGTACTTTCATAACACGGGTTTCAAATGTCTTGTTTCTCGCAAAGTCTCTCAGATCAGTCTTCTCGCCCTCCAGAATAGCAATTTTCTCCACATGTATTCAAACTGCAGGAGAAGGTAAGACTCCTGTTGTCTCTCACGCTCCTAAAACACACACATAGAGAAGAAGAGCATCAATTTGCAAATTTAAAAAAAATATACTGCAGTCATAACTCAGACAAAGAAAATGAACATAAGTATCTTTTCACAATGCTGTGACTTTATTCTTATTTCACTGTTCCTGTACTAGAGGATGGTGTAAGCATTCTGCTGTTCTTTACACTCCTAAACAGAGGTGGCAAAAGTACACACATCCTTTACTTAAGTAGAAGTATAGATACTCATGTTTTAAAATACTCTGGTAAAAGTTGAAGTACTGATTTTACTTTTTTACTCAAGTGAAAGTGAAAGCGCAGTGGTTAAGGCATTGGGCTTTGGATCAGAAGATCACAGGTTCAAATCCCACCACCACCAAGCTGCCACTGCTGGGCCCTAAAACCCTCCCCTGCTCAGTTGTAAGTCGCTCTGGATAAGGGCGTCTGCCAAATGCCGCAAATGTAAATGTAACTGGACCTCACATCATATTAATATTAGGGCTGTCAATCAAATTAAATATTTAATCGCAACTTAATTGCACATTTCTATCTGTTCTAAATGTACCATATATTAATAATTTCTGTTTTAATACTTTAAGCAACATGGACATGGAGAAATATGGATGCAACATAGAGCATGAAGACAAAAAATTATTGTAAATGTTTTAAAGTTATAATGGTGGTTTATATTACGTAAATCATCAGGACACCAAACGGAACCTTTGCTATGTTTCCACACGGACAGTTAATGAGTTGATACCGGAGAAACTGCACCTCTTCAAGTCAACACAAGAAGCTTTTATCATAATCATACCATTTTGTTGTTATTATAAGAGTATACAAATAAAAAGACATTTTACAGATTCAAATGATGTATTTTTCTTATCTGTACGATTAAAAAATACAGCAATTTAAGTTCGTTTCGCCATTATGAGGGAAAAACCCACAAAATGCCACCCAGAGGGTTAATGGTGTGAATCATGCCGAATCTGGTGTTTGATTTGAGACTTGGCGCATAAATAAAACAAACGTTTACTGATTAAAACTATTTTTCGGGGGAGTTTATTTATTTATTTTATATATGCGTAAAGAAAGGACGTCATGGATAAATGTATGTTTTGACGAAGGTTTTAATTTCGCCTCTTTTATATTTAGTTATTTATTTATGTATTTATATTTTTTATAAAAATGAAAAAAAAGATTTGCACTAAATTGATAAAATTTTGTGCCGTTTAAAAGAATTTGAATTTTGACAGCCTAATATATATTTAAAATAAAAATAATTTTAAATTTACCTAATGACACCTACACACCATGATTATCAAGTGATCAGGAATGACTCTGTTCTCAGTCATGTTTACATCACTGACTCCCTCTGTCTCATCCACGTCAGCAACTTCTTGTTGCTTTCTGACCTGCACATTTTTAGCTTCGTAAACTAGTCTAAATCTGTGGTGAGTGAGAGACAGGACATTATACACCAGTGGACTGAAAAAGACACGCAACAGGAAATCGGTTGGTGGACTGAAATCGGCGTGCAGTGAAAAAAAAAAATATTGACATTTTACCAAATTAATGGATTAAAACTAAATTAACGAGCCGGTTTTAAAAATGTAAGAAGTAGAAAGTACAGATATTTGTGTAAAAATTTAATGAGTAAAAGTAAAAATAAATAGTGAAGTAAAGTACTGATACCAAAAAAATCTACTTAAGTACAGTAACAAAGTATTTGTACTTCGTTACTTCCCACCTCTGCTCCTAAAGCACACACATGGTAAAAAAGAGTTTTAAACTTGAGTGTTAATATTCCCGTTTGCAATGGGTAATTTCTATTAATTAGTAATTTGGAACAAATCATTTTTCTTTCTGGTAACATAAAACTAATCATACAGCATACATATGAAAAGACTAAATTACTAAAGCTTTGTGATGCAGGAGTTTGTTTATTCGTTAGCTCATCTCACTCCATGTTACTTTCATAAAGCAGGTTCCCTGTCTCCTATACTGTTTCTCAAATGGTCTTCACCTGCTCTTTTAGATCAGTCTTCTCCTCCTCCAGGTGTAATGGTCTCCACAGCCTTCTGATGTTTTTGTTTTGCTTATTTTAAAAAAGACCTGAAATTACGTTTATTATAGGCTTATCATCTTTTATGTACTTCTACACACAATTACAGACACTTGTATAAAATGACTTCATTCATGAGAATACCCATAAATCTATTGTCTCCTTCATTTCTTTTTGCTTGATCTTTAGATAATTGTGAGCTTCCCACTGTCACTCATGCTGCTAAGACACACATGGAGCAGAAGAGCATCACATTTGAATACTTACTGTTTATATCTGCAAATGGAAAAAAAAATGCTAAAGCAATCATATCTTACATGAAATCGCACTAATCTCAATAACTCTTTACGCATTTATTTACTTCTTTATGCTGCTGTACTCTGCCAGGAGAATGTTGTGGACTCCTTCTTTTGATCACATTCCTAAAACACAAAGAGAGCTAAATATGTTCAAATTGTATTTACACCTGCCATATCCCACTCATTAATTAATAAAATCTAACTTGATAAAACAATTAAATATTACTTATATTTATCTAATCATAAAACATAAACATTAAAAAGTCCTCATGTTATTATTTTTGTGCCCTCCTGAAACACTCACCTGGGGCAAAAGTCTAGGGCTTAATGTTCACATCTTCGAAGGGCTGCACATGTTAATGAATAAAATCTATTAAGTTAAATAAATAATTTAGATTTTGGTAAAATGATAACCATGCAGCATAAATATAAAAAGAACACAACATGCTGTAATGCTGTAACAGCTAAAATTGTCACCGGCCAATTAGGTGCAGCTTCCCTAATGATTTATTTAATTCCCATTATATAATCACCATAGGATAAACAGAAATCAACCAGATGTTGGATGGAACAGTGTCAGTGAGTAGGACATGGACTGGAGTGGGTGTTTATGGTGGCCAAGAATTAGAAAACACATTAACAAATTAGAAAACACTAACAAATCAGAAAACAAAATAACTAATGCAAAAACAAAATAACAAATCCGAAAGCAAAATAACAAATGCAAAAACAAATGATCAAATGCAAAAACAAATGAACAAATCCAAAAACAAAATAATATATCTGAAAACATGACAATTCTGACAAACTGGAAAAGGTATTTATAGTTTGTGAATGGAACACTAACGGATCATTGGACGAGACACCTGTCATTCAAGATATAAAGGAAGTATGAAATGTTATAACTTTGTTTCTTGTACATGTGTATAGTTCTCTTTCAAACATTCGTTCGGTATCTCACTATGGGAATCGCCTCGGGCGTGACCAATCCTGGAAGCATCAATCACACCACGTCTGTCAGCTGACAGACCAATCACGACAGTGATGCGGGAGTCCCGTCTCCCTATATACACCGTTGCTAACGGTCCCTGCAACGGCAGCGGCTAGGCATCGCCCAGCGGACCCTCAGGGAGGAAAGAAAAGGTGGGCGACCTAACCTGTGGTCTGATTTTGGGTCAAAAGAGGGTTTCTGAGTTTCTGTAGCACCCCTTGACACATCTCAGGAGTCTTGTCCTCCCCCTCTAGCAAAAAGGCATTGGGGAGTGTTTCAAAGACTATGTTCAGCGGACGAAAGTTCTCCGGTTGGAGTGTTGGCACCAGTTCCCCCAGTGCCCGGAAAGTTCGAGGTCACAGATGTGTGTAAAAAAAGTAAAAAAAAAACACACACACAATGTGGCCCGCTCTCTGCTTGCATGGAGAAATGGCGCGCATGCACATTTCATCCTTGGGTTTTATCCACAATACAGTGGGGATATTGCCTGCACTTTGCCGTGAGACCACCGCTCTTCAGCAGCGTGGTTTAGTCAACGGTGGAGGGCAAATCTGCTCAGGTTTTGGAGGACGAAATAACCGCCTTATTGAGCAAAGGGGTAATTCCATCGGAGCCGCGAGAGAACAGCCAGCTCGGTTTTTACTCCCGGTACTTTGTCGTTCCCAAGAAAGGGGGGGTCTCCGTCCCATTCTGGATTTACGGAACCTCAACAAACATCTCAGAAAGTACAAGTTCAAAATGCTCACATTGAAAGCTTTGTACACCGGGGTATTCGTCCCAGAGACTGGTTTACATCAGTGAATCTGAAGGACGCATATTTTCACATAAGCATTTATCTGGCACACCGGAAATTTCTACGCTTTGCCTATGTGTAGGCACAGCCTACGAATATTTGACGGTTCCATTCGGGCTGGCTCTAGCTCCACGGATCTTTACCAAATGTGTCGAAGCTGCACTGTTACAGCTGAGAGCAGCAGGTCTCAGAGTGTCAGCGTATTTGGACGATCTCCTCCTCTGCGCTCTGTCACGGCAGCAAGCGGGGTTGGATATGAGTGTGCTTCTGTCTCACCTGACTGGCTTAGGCTTCAGAATAAACGAGACAAAAAGCTGCTTGGTGCTCACACAGGAAATAATCTACCTGGGTCTCAGGCTTAACTCAGACCTGTATCAGGCTTTTCTATCAGAAGAGTGCATCAGGTCGATTTGTGGTTGTCTTTCTCTTTTACAGAGAGGAAAAAAGGTTCCATTCAGACTCTGTTTAGGCCTGCTGGGACTGTTGTGAATGAGAGAGTTTTAGTGATGGGTTACGGCGCAGCGCTTATGTCCGAAGCGCCAACTCAATCGCAAACTTTCTGGAGTTGTTAACGGTGTTTCTAGCTTTGAAACATTTCTTGCAGTTTCTCCTGAGTCACCACGTATTGGTCAGATCGGACAACACGACGGCGGTGGCATACAATCGCCAGGGCGGAACGCGCTCTCCTCGACTTCACAGTCTAGCACAAGATCTCATGGTGTGGGGCATGGAGCATTTCCTATCGCTGCAAGCGACTCGTGCCGGGAGTGATGAATGCGGGGGCAGATCTCTTGTCCAGGGGAAATCCCCTGTACAGGGAGTGGTCTCTTCACCCTCAGGTGGTAAACCTGTTATGGGAGAGATTTGCCCGGGCTGCCGCAGATCTCTTCGCCTCGCACGAAAACACTCATTGCCCTCTATTCTTTTCTCTGTCGAGAAACGGTGCACCTATGGGTGTGGATGCGTTAGCCCACCCGTGGCCAAAAGCTCTGCTTTACGCATTTCCTCCGCTGAGTTTGATCTTGCTGACTCTAAAAAGAGGAAGAGGGAAATTGTGGCTGACGGAGATTTTTCACCCGGCACCGGACAGAGTAGCTCTCTGGGCCTGGGCCGTGAGAGGATGAATCTCAGTGTCACTGGTTCGCCTCCGAGGGTGATTAAGACGATTCAAAATGCGAGAGCAGCTTTGACACGCTCTGCATATGATGCGCTCAAAGACAAATTATCCCTTTTCACTGTTCTGTGGCAGAAGTGTTGTGCTTTTTGCAACAACTTTTGGATAAGGGCAGGGCATTTTCAAACGTTAAGGTTTATCTCGCTGCTGTTTCTGCATGCCACGTAGGGATTGACGGTAATACTATTGGTCATCACCCGCTCGTGTGCAGGTTTATGAAGGGAGCGCGGCGTCTGAGCACGTTCTCAAAGCCGCTGGTTCCACCGTGGGATCTGTCTGTGGTCCTGAGCGCGCGCTCTCAGCCTCCTTTTGAGCCATTAGAGAATATTGTTTTAAAGCTCCTGTCGCTGAAGGTTGCTTTGTTGTTGGCTCTTTCTACCGCGAAGCGGGTTAGTGAACTTCATGCTTTGTTGGTTCATAACTCCTGTATGCGTTTTGCTATTGATTTCCTTTTGAGAAATCAGTCTTTCAAGACTAATCGGCATTTATCCCTAAGGTGAGCGAGTGAGCTTTCGCCTGCAGACAGGTGGATTTAATGGTTTTTTATCTGCCTCCTTTTTCCTCAGCGGAGGAGGAGCGGCTTCACTGTCTGTGTCCTGTCCGTGCGTTACGTCACTATGTTGACAGGACGAAGGGATTGAGACGGAGTAATCAGCTGTTTGTTACATGGGCTGATTCTCGTAAAGGAAAACCTGTTTCCCGGCAGCGCCTGTCCCATTGGCTCGTGGAGGCTATTATATTGAGTTATAATAGCGTGGGTCTTTGCCCTCCAGAAGGACTGAGAGCTCATAGTACCCGTGGCTTGGCCACTTCGTGGGCATTTTTAAGGGCATTTAGATTCAGGACATTTGTGCAGCAGCATGCGTTATATGTGTTATATATATATGTGTATGTATACGTGTATATGAAAGGAAATGACATCATGACGGATCATGGAAACATCGTGGATCGGATGTTTGTCATTTCTTTCACGTTTCCGCTCTCTTTGGTGAGAGGGATTATTTCATTTTTCACATCACTGAGTTGGTTGACACCTGCTTCGGACAGCATATCTGCAATACGAGAGTTGTCTATATCCCATAGTGAGATACCGAACTAATGTTTCAAAGAGAACTTTAGGTTACTTACGTAACCCGGTTCTCTGATAACAGGAGTGAGGTATTTCACCGCACTTCCCTACTTGCAGTGCACAGAGAAGAGATATGTGAATGAGGCAGGGACCGTTAGCAACGGTGTATATAGGGAGGCGGGACTCCCGCATCACTGTCGTGATTGGTCTGTCAGCCGACAGATGTGGTGTGATTGATGCTTCCAGAATTGGTCACGCCCGAGGCGATTCCCATAGTGAGATACCTCACTCCTGTTATCGGAGAACCGGGGTTACGTAAGTAACCTAAAGTTCTCTGTTTACTTTTTTTTTATTTCGATTAGTCCGATTAGTGCACCCTCAAAATGTCTTTAAAGTGTCTTTATAGTCTTTAAATTCGATTCGTACAGGCAACACGATCCGTTCCGCGCATGTGCGAAATGACGTCACTTTCTGTCTGAACTGATTTACGGCAGTTTCAGATATTAACGCTATCCTTACCGTTGTCATAGCGCTTTACTAGCGAGTTTCATTATTTGCAACTATGTCTGTCTTTCAACAAAGTATGCTGAAATAAGTACAACATATCTTTAGTAAACTAAATATTAAAAAACACATGTAAACACACACACACACACACACACACACACACACACACACACACACATCTATATTAACCGAATGGAGTCTAACAAATGTAATCTAATTACAATTTTCTATTTATTTTTAATAAATAGAAATGTAATTTTA